>NW_025787156.1:0-40389 GCF_021130785.1 Homalodisca vitripennis
AACATAGGCGGATTTGTTAATTATATTTTAAATTTTTTGCCTTATAAAATATTTATTAAAAAAAAAAATACTATTATGGGGCAAAAATTTTCTTTTGATAAACTGAACTAAAAATTTTTAGTTGGACGTTGTTAAAATGTAAACGTGAGGACCAGAGAAATCTCCCAAAAGTTTACGTAAACAACACTGTATTTTTAAAATCTCTGGCATCCCCCAAATGAGCAGTTTTGTTGTCTAAACCCCGGCTGGGCGGTGATTCCCATAGTTAACCATTCAGTGGGAATCTTTACAATGTCGGCGTACTTCAAAATTTAGTAATTGGTTTTTTTAGCACTTACAGTCCTAAGGAATTTGGGTTTTTTTTAAATTGGACTTTGTTTTTAAAAACCAGGTTTTAAAAAAATTTTATTTATGTTGGTATCAATATGTTAGTCTCTCATTTAAAAAAGCATTAATCAATTTTTCAAGTTTTTAATAACAATATGGGGAAAAAGTAAAATGTTTTTAAAACGGCAAAATTCAAAGTCACTCATAAAATTTTGGGGTTTTTTAAATTATTGTTATTTAGAGAAAGCCATTAAAACACAACAGACGTAAATTAGGGCAATGTGGCCGCTTGGTTGTTGGACAGCCGCGTAGTGTTCGCTCTATGAGTTTATAATTCCGTCTCATGTCCGCTTTACTACTTTTTCAAAACCCCAAATTGTAGATTTAGTTAAATTATCTTCAAGTGCAGAAAAAAGGGTTGAAAAAGAAAAATGGTTTTTTGAATTTTGCAAAAAAGTAATCTTATGTAAAAGGGGTGTTTTTATTTTTTCTTTAACTGTCTCTTAAAACCCCTAATTGTTTGGGTTTTTTTTTTTAAAAATAGGGGACTTAATTTAAATGGTGGTTTTAATAAAAATGTTCTTTCCTCCTTTAATCTTGTCTTAGGGAATATAGAAAATTTTAAAAAGCAACGATTGAATCCTAAATTGTAGTCTATTCGTACTAACAAAAAATATTGCTCAAAAAGTGACATTATAAAAGATATATTTTTTCAAATAGGTACTACCTCTAAAAAAATCGTCTTTTTAAAAAGAAATTGTTACAGTCACTTTTTTTTTTAAAAGATGTCATCAGTACGCGACCTTTGTTTTCTCATGTTTAAAGATTCTAAGGAAAGTTTTTTACTTAAGAAATGTTACCGAATGGGGCCCTTTCTAAAATGTTAGTTCTAGTTTAATTTTGCCATTCCTGGTTTTGTTAACTGTTTTAAAAGCTCAACTATTGTTTCTATCAAAATTGTTATTTATTTTTGAAATACTTTGTTGATATTAACTATAAAAACAACATACTTTTTTTCTCGCTTATATGGGTAAAAAAATTTGCTAGGATGGTTTTGTTATCGAAATACAGGGTTTTTTTTTATGAAACTTTCGCATCAATGCTGGAAATTATTTATTTTTTTTATTTCTTAATTCCATATAATAGTCGACAAAATTTTATTTTTTTATTTTTTCCCCATATTTATTATTATTTTATAGAAATTTGTAGGACTGGTTCCTGTCCCAATTTATGGAAAATATCCATTATTCCAAATAAATTGTTTGATTAATAAATGCGTAGGAAAATATGAAAACATTTATTACTATTAAAACAACCCACAGGAATAATATAAACGAAAAAAGATAATTTTTTGTTTTTAAGTAATTTTTATTTTTAGAGTAAGTTCATTTATACTTCAGAGCGTAATGGAGATTTTCAATTTTAAATTACAGAAATTCTGAACGACATTAATACTGATTTACATTTCCTAAGCCTTAGAAGGTTATGAAAAATAAATTTTATGTTTCTTAGTTAGTAAAAAGTTATTTTGGATAAACACCACTGTAACACTTGATTAGATGTGGTGCACGACAAAATTTTTATGATTGTTTAAAACGGGTATTATTACGTTTTGCAAAACGTGTTAGTAAATTCTTTTATTAAATTTTTCAGAATTTATAAATACAAATAATCAAAATTTTTCTTTTTAGATTCAGCGCTTGAAAGAAAAAAAAAATTTTCACGAGATTTATCACTTTAAGATTTAACTAAGTAATGTAAATAGTTATGTTTGATACATGCAACAATTTTGAAATTATTTAATTGGGATAGCAAACCCTTAAATCTACTAATAAAAATTTTTATAAGTATTAGTGTTATTTTTAAATTAAAATTTTTTTAATTGATAATAACTCTTAATTATTATGATTAAAAAATCATCAGAACTATTTGGATTGTTGTTCATTTTAAAAAATTAATATAAATTTGAAATAAAAAAATTAATAATAATTTTAAAAGATAGCTAGTTATAAGAAAAAAATATTTTTGTTTTGTAAATACCACATTTTTTGCCAATTAAATCAAACCAAAAATTGTGTAAAATGAAATAGTGATTTACCGTAACCCGGGGCTAAAAAAGCGTTAAAATCACGAAACGCATCGCGTGTAATTGTCAAATACTTCAATTGTAAAGTTGATGTCTTACATCAGGAATGTTTAGTAATAAATTTCTGAAAATAAGAAAATATTTTAGTAAAAATTTTTTTAAGTACAATTTTTTGTAATAAAATTTTTTTTTAATTTTTTCGACACGCACCACTTCATACAAAAAAATACGGTATTCGTTTTTAAAAAAGTTACTAATTTAAAAATAGACTAATTAAAGAATATTATACAAGTAAGTCAAAAGATTTTTTAATGTAGACGTTCTTTTTTTATGCACAAAACTGAATTTTGTTTATGTTGATTGTGTTTTCCAATTAAATATATTTTATTTAAAAAATTACATTTTAACCCTTTTTCTTTTTTTAGATTCAGTAAAAACCCGGAATAGTACATTTTAAAATTTATTATCATATTTTTTAAATTAAGTGAAGTTCGCAAAATTAATACTTTAAGTTCTAAATTTTAATTTTTTTGTAGAATCTTCCTTATCTAATGGAATTTTGAAATTTTTTCTTAAATCACATAGTCATATTTATTTAACTTTTAGGGGTTTTTAAAAATTTCAAAAAAAACAATAAAAAAATTTTAATATAATAAATTCATTTTAATAAATGATTTTAATTTCTGCTGAGAATGATATAAAAAAATAATTGCTTCAAGTGGAGAATGTGTGCAAGTTCTAAATTGACACTGATGCAAAAATGCAGTGTCCTGGTTGTTTAAGGTAAACCCACTTCCCCGCAACTCAAGACCTAAAAGGGGCTAAAAACCTGGTTTGGTTTTTTGCTTATTCCTCTTTAAAATTTAAATTTTAAAACGTTGGTGCGCTGCCCAAAACGTAAAACGTGAAAGGGCCTAAAATTATTTTTACATAAAATTTTTATTAACATACTGGACCTCAAAATGTTGTTAGAAGGATCTGAAAATTTTTATGGTGTGATAATGAAGTCACTTTCGGCGTGGGGTAAACCCCTCACCGGCCCCCCACAGATGTGACACACTATTTTTAATAGTGTTAAAGTTAAAAAAAAAAAAAAAAAAAGGTCTCATTTTTTTCTTTTGAATTAATTTTTTAAAACTTTTAAAGGTTTTTTTCAGTTTCTGGGAAAAAAATTAGCCCAATTAAAAAAACTGGGGTTACCCGTATCAAGTAGTTTATAACCAAACACAAAAAAAAGCAAAGAATTCATTTTCACTGTTTTTGAATTGATCCAGAAGTTTCCCCCAATTCTAAAAAAAAATATCAAAAATAAACAAACTTATCCTAAACAGCACAATCAAGTAAACAATAAAGTATAGGTAATACCTGGTACAGAATGGAAGCCTGACTGGCGAGCACAAAGAACAAAGGAGTAATACGAGGGCTACATGAAAAAAACCTCCTCTTCAAAGCCGGGCAAGAGGGAAACCGTAACTTGGGGGGAAAAGGGTTTGGGGTTTTTAAAAACCCGCCCCGGGGCTGCGGGGTAGACACGCGTAAAGGGAATACCCGACGGGGCCCCCCCGAATTTTTTTCCTGAATATTTTTCACAAAAATGTATTAAATTTTTTATTTAATAAAAATAAATCGATTAAAAAACTTTTTGGATAGTAAACTTGAATTCTTTTATAAATGGACGCGTTATTTTTTTTTAATTTAAAAATTTTAATTAAAGTGCAAATTTTTAACACCCCATAGGATGTAGCCCTGTTTAGCATTTGTTTTTTTTTAAACCACTGCTGTTGTACTTAACTAAAATTTTCGTCCCGGGAAAAAAGCGAGTGATGTGATATTTTTTTCAACAGAAAAACCTCCCTTCACTTCAGTATCTGTTTCATTTTTTCTTTACACTTCAAATATTTAAACTTGCTTTTTCCCTAAAGGTAAGAAACCCCACCTTCTTTTAAGAATTGGGAAAATGAAAACCCCAAGAATGTATAAAAAATTGCTTTTCCTGGGGTTTTACATTTTTTGGTTTTGTATGAAATTTTGGGTTTTTTAAAAAAAAAAAATTTTTTTAAATTAAAAAAAACATGCCCAGTATGTTTTTCTTCTTAAAAAATTTTGGGGGAAGCACACCCCAAAATTTAAAAACAGTGTGGGGCCTTTTTTGTCTTTCTTTTTCCTGACAAATTGCCATTTTTTTTATTTACCATTTAATGTAAAAATTTTTAAATTCGTAAAAAACATCAGTGATATAACCCCGTGATGATTTTCAAGCTTTTATTAGCTTGTTTCCCACGTCATATTTTTAGTAACGGGCCCCCAAAAAAAATTTTTTTTTGGGGAACTTCCCCAAAATCTTTGACAAAAAAATTTAATTGAACTTAAAAATTTTAAAATACGCTACCTGTCTTTTTGTTTTTTTAAAAAGAAATTTTATAAATATTAAATGAATTTTGGGGCTAGCTTACTTAACCCCAATATAGCTAAAAGTAGAAGCTTAACTGTAATACTATAAAAAGGGGTTAAAAAAAAAAAATTCAATAAAAGATTTTTTGTAAAAATTTTCCCTATTTTTTTAAATAGTCCAATTAGCCGGTAAATTTACGTTGTTCTCTGTAATTTTATTTTAGAAATTTTTCTTTGCTTTTAAAAAAGGAAACTAAAGAAAAAACTTAAAAATGGTCACAATTTTTTTTTGGGGTCTGCCCCCGATACCAACCCCCATCTCAGTACAGAAAAAATGTACCCCGGGGTTTTCTAAGTGGGGGGAAAAAAAATTGTGAGAGAGGTTTTTTGAGAGATTTTGATTTAATACCATAAAAATTTTAAAATTTGGTAACATAACGGGGGGGTTCCCCCAATATAAATTTTTAATTATTTGAGGGGGAAAATTTTTGCAAAAAAATTTTCCCCTGAAAAATTTTAAAAGGGGTTTTAAAATTTTGTTTATTATTTTATTTTTTTGGTAATTTTTGCTTATATTAGAAGAAAGAAGTAATTGGGGAAAAAATTATTAAAAATTTTTGGGGGTCTAGGGGGAAATTTAATAATTTTTAAAAAAAGTTTTTTTTAAAAAAAGGGGCTCTTAAAAGTGAAATTTAAGGGGTTTTTTAAAATACATCCTTTTTTTTAATGTAAGATCTCCAACAAACCCCAGAATACGGGTGGGGGGGAAACCCCAAGGCTTTTTTGGAAATTTTTCCCTAAAAACTCAAACTAGTTTTTTTAAAAAAAAAAATTTTTGGGAATCCTTTTTTTAAAAGGGGTTTAAATTGGGAGGGGGGAACCGAAAAAATAACAACAAGATTTAATCATGTTAAAAAAAATTTTAATTTTTTTTTTATATTTTTTAAAAAAAATTTTTTTAAAATTTATTTAGGGGCTTGTATATAAAAAACAACTTTTTTTACTAAAACTCAAAAATTTAAAAAGGGGGGGGGGGGGAAGGGGGGGGGGGGGGGGGGGGGGAAATTGGGGGGCTTCTAAATTTTTTTTTTTTTTTTGGCCTTTTTGGGGGGGGGGGGGGGGGGGGGGGGGGGGGTTTTTTTAAAAATTCCACCCGGTTTTTTTATTTTCGGGGGAGACAGCGGGGGAAGTTTTTGCAGGGGGTTAAAACCTTTGTCCTGGAAGATTTAAAAAAAATTCTATATTGAGGGGGGGGATGAGTACTAAAAGATGCAAGGGGGTGTTTTTCTTACAAAATTTTTTTTTTTTGGCATCCAGTTTTGGGGGATCTTATTTGAAAACTACAAAACCGAAATAAAAAAAATTTTAAAATTTTAATTTTCTCCGTCGGCGGGACGTTTTAGATCTGTTTAGCTCAACATGACAAAAGATGGGGGACACTGCATCAAAGGGATTAGAACGAAAAAAAAAATTTTTATCCCTTACAAAAACCAGTAATAAAATTAAAAACATAAAAATTTCCTACTAACTTGGTTAAAGTGTTTTTTTTACAAAATGTGTTTAAAATTTGCGAGAAACTTGAAACCCAAAAAAATTTTCTACTAAAAATGATGATTATAAAATATAAGCTAAAAAAAAAATTTAAAAAATTAAAATTTTTTTTTGGTTTTTCATCTAGTTTTTTGTACAATAATATTTCGTTTTTCCAATAAACAAAAAAAAATTTTTTATTAAAGGGGGGGAAATTGTTTCGAGTTTGAACGGGGGGAAAATTCATTGGCTTGTAAAACTTTTAAAAAAATTTTTTTAAAATTTGGGGGTTTTAAAAGGGGAAACCCCAAGGGGAATTTACCGAAAGAAAATGAAAAAAAAAAACGATGGCAGCCCCCCCCCAAAGGGGGGAGTTTTTAAAAGTTATCGTTCTTCACGGGGCCCCCCCTTTAAAAAAATCTTGACAGATAAATGACAATAATGACAAAAAACAAATTTTTTTGTCTAATTAAAGAAATTTTTTAAAAAATATCTTTTTTTATAAATCGCATTATGAAATTTCCATCTTCCACTGCAAAATGAAATGGGTTTTTTACTGGGGGGAAAAAAACCCCATTTTCATACAACAAATTCAGTTGAAATCTTTTCCCCACTTTATAATGTCATATCTAAAGCTACAAAACTTTTTTTAAAAAATTTTTTTCTTATTTAAAATTTAAAAAAAATTTTTAAATATTCTTCATTTAATTTTGTAAACTTCCCTGGTAAGCTTCTTTTTAGTTACTTTGAATTTTCCCCCCGGTTTAAAAAAAAGAAGCCCTTTAAATTTTCTTTTTACTGGGAGGGCTCATAAAAAAATGACCTACCAAAACTAACATCACCCCAAAAATTTTGGTTTTAAAAGGGGTAGGTGAAAAAGACCCCCTTGGCAAAATTTTTTCCCATCATTTATTTCCCTTATATCCTTTTTTTTTCCCTTTGGGGTTTTCCTTACTTTTTTGGGGTAGCTGTATGGAATATTCTGAGGATTTTTTGATCTTGAAGGTACCATCAAACATAGACCCAGGAATCCTTTTTTAGTAACACAAAAAAATTTTAAAAAAAAGATTTTTAAAATTTTTTTTAAAAAAATTTAAAAAGAAAAACTTTTGGGGACTTTAAAAAAAATGAATGTACACCCCGATGTAAAAAAATTATGTTTTTTAATTTTCAAATTTAAAGAAAAAAAAACCCCCAAAACCCCATTTTTTAGGACATAAAGCTTTTTCAAGCTCCCAAAAACCCGAAAAAAATTTTTTCTTCTTTGTTAAAAACAAAGGGGTTTTATGTTAAAGGGGCCCGGGAACGATTTTTTTTTTTGCGAAATTTTTTTAAACTCTAGCAGCACATTATTTAAAAGGGAAATTTAACTTAAATGTGTTATTGTGATAAAATGTGAATTTGTTTTTGCGATTGTTGGGTTTTGCATTCACATTTTAAAAGATTTTGTTTTAATTATTTTAAAAAAAATGCTTATATATTTACTTCTTTCAAAATTTTTCCCAAAGGGAAATTAAAAAAATTATAATACTCATAACTGGGGTTAAAATGTTAAGCTTGTAAAAAAATTTTAAAAAAATTTTGGGTTTTTAAATTTTTTCCCAAAAAAATAGATAATAGAATATTTTTATAGTGATATGTGCATTTTAGTTTGCGTTACTATTCTAATTTTTTATAAATTTAAAAGGGAAATTTTTTATGACGTAAAATGTATAACCGGAAAAAGATTTTCCCGGGGTTTTGTGGAATTAAAAAAAATTACTAATTGTAATCAATTTTTATCCCACATCAGCAAATGCATAATTTTGGGTTTAAAGCAAAAGGGGCATTTTAAAGGGGTGTCAGACTAATGCCATCAAAAACCATTAAAAATAATTTTACATAAAAACCCCAAACATTAAACGGTAAATTTTTGTTGAATTTTAAAATCGGTAATGGATATCAATCTCGCCTGAAGCAAAACCTTTTTTAAAAAATCTTTTTTTTTACAGTGGTTTTTAAAAGAAAAATTTTAAAAATTCTTTTTAAAGGGATGTCATATTTTTTTTTCTTCGAAAAAAATTTAACTATCCTTTTCAAAATTTCCCTCGGGTGTTCTACAATATGATGCTTAAATAACAGACCTTTGGGCCCCGGGGCGCTTTTTTTTGCGAATTTTCGAACAAAAAACGGGGAAAAATGGTTTTTAATTAAAAAGGGAAATAGTTTTCCACTAAAAAATAAACAAAAATGGGCATTTTTAAAAGCCATAGGGGGGCTAACGATTCGGGGAAAAAAAAAATTCTTTAAAAAGGTTCGATTTTTTAATATTAAACTTTTTATTGTGTTTCATTACTCGGGGACCAAATTTTTTGGACCAGGGTCATATGCTGAAATCGCATTGAAAATTTGGGGCCAAAAAATTTTTATAAAAATTTTTATATATATATATAAATATTTATAAAATATATAAATATTATATTTATTTTATATTTTTGAAGTAAGCAAAAATTGAACTGGGTCAAAAAAACAAAAAAAAGGTTTTTTAAAAAAAAATAGTTTTGAAAAGGAAAAAGGGGGTTTGAAAAAAAACAAAAAACCCCTTTTCCAGAGTGATTTTTTGTTATAATCAGTTTTTTTTAAAAAAACAGGGATCCTTTTCGTAGCAAAAGGATATGAATGGGGGGTTTTTTTTTTTGGGGGAATGCTCCTCTTTTGTTAAAAGCTCGTGGTTTTTTTTAATTTTAAAAATTAAAAAATTATTTTTTAAAAAACGTACTATTTTCCAAAAAGCTTTTAAAAAATTTTTTTTTAAAATTTTACACTTTTTATAAAGTAAAACTATGGTTTTTTTACGTTTGCTTTTTTCCCCAAAAAACTATTGTAAAACCCCCTTTTAAAAAACTTACTATTTTTCTTCATTTGTAGAGTTTTTAAAAAAAAAATGACCTATTGTTGTTTTCCAATTTTTGTTTACAAAATGTTATTATTGTTTTTTAGTTGTTTTCCCCCTTTTTGTTACAACGTTAATTAGGATATTATCCGGGGGGCATTGCCCCCCCCTCTGGGGCACGTCTTTTTGGGGGTGGAGGTTTTGGGGGAAAAATTTGGGAATTCCTACCAAAAAGGGTTTCAAATAAAAAGGGGATATTATTATCCGTTTTTATTCGTTAAAAAACGGGGTTTTTTATCAAAAAAAATTTTTAATTTTTTAAAAAGAAAATTTTTAAAAAGTGAACTATCAGCAAAGGTTACGTATCTTCAAACTTCCTAAAAGGTTTTTTTTTAAAAACTTTTTTGCAAATGGGGGTAAAAATTTTGGGTAAGGGAAAAAAAGCTATTACTTTTTTCCTGATAAAAAGGGGATTATATCAAAAAAAAAAACAATATTAGTTTTCCCTCGAAACTTGCAAATTTTACGGAAAAAAAAAAAAAAAATTTAAATTTTTAGCCTAGGGAAAATTTTAAAAGCAACAAAATTTCCGGGGAATTTTAAAAATATTGTGTTAAAATTTTTTTTAAAAAAATTTTTCATTTAAAGTTATATTTTTTATTTCGTTTTGAGGCAAAAAAAAAAAACCCTTTTAAAGGGGGTTTTAAAAAGAAATTTTTTTCCACTCTAAAACGGGGCAAAACAGGGGCAATCTTTGAAAATAAAAAAAATGGGGTTAGTAAAAAGAAAATTTTTTTAGTGATTAGATGAGGTTAAAACCAATTGGAAAATTAAAAAAAATCAAACCCCCCAAAAGTGTTTTTTGGGTTTGGGGTTTTTAAAGAAGAAATAGGGAAAACCCCTTTTCCCCAAAGGGATTTATAAAAAAAATCAAAAAAATTTATTTTTTAAAGGGGTAAAACCCAAAAATAATGTTTATGGGAACCCAAAGGGGGGGTTTGGGCGTTTTAAGGGGTGGGGGTAAAAAACTACTAATTCGGTGTATAATTTTTGGGAAAAATAGAAAAAATTTTGGGGCCCAAACCCCTTTTGTTTAAAAAAAGTTCAAAAAAAGCCTTACGGGGTTTAAAAAAATTTAAAAAATTTCCCCGGGGGAAATTTTTTTAGCACAGACAGCCCAAATTTTCCCTCGACCCCTTTAAGAGAAAAAATTTCCCCAAACATGATTGCAAGGGGAAATGGAATTGAACGTATCCCTTAAAACGGGGGTATAAGATCTCGCCTCTTTTTTAAAATTTTCCCCCCTTTAAAAACATTACCTTTTTTGAGTAAAAACCCTTTAGGAAGAGAAAAGGTTTAAAAAAACCTTTTTAATCGAGGGCCATTGCATAAAAAAACCCCAATTTTTCCCAATAAAAAAAAAGATGCAAAAAAGGCTTTGAAGAAGAGAGGGGAAACTTTGGGGCCAACACCGTTAAATTTTTAATTCTTTGGGGTTTTAAAAAAAAATTAAAGGGGGGTTTTGTGCCACCAAACTTAAGATTTGTCTTAGAAAAAGGATACCTCAGCCTATTTCAAATTTTTTTTGTAAGTTTTAAAAAAAAAAGAAACGAATCTTTTGTTAAGAAAAAATTTTAAGATTAACCCCAAATTTTACTTTTATTAAAAACCCTTAAGCTTTTTGCCCCAATTTAAAAAACCAAGTACCATGAAAAAAAATGGATGGAAAAACTTTTAAAAAAGGGCAAAAAATTTAGACAATATTTTTTTTGGAAAATTTTTTTTGGGGGTAAAGAATGATAAAATTGGGGGAAGGGTTTTTTCAAAAAAAAGCTTCCCCGGAGGGTTGGGGAAAAAAAATCCGCTCAACTTAAATAAAACCGGGAAAAAGTTTTTTAAAGTGTCCTTTTGAAAAAATTGTTTAAAAAAATGAACCCCCTTTTATCAGAATGTTTATATAAAAACACTTATGTATAGGTTAATTTGTTTTTTAGTTTAGTCTTTTAAAATTTTTTTTTTTTTTTTTTTTTTTTGAATATTTTTTTTTTGGCTTTTTTTTTAAAAGCCTTTTTTTGACTTCCCGAATACAATAAAAAAGTTTTTTTATTTTTAAATCGTTATAAATTCAACAACTATTTGTTTAAAATTTTTTAAAAAAAAACAGTTTTTAAATATTAAATTTTTTTATATTATTAAAAAAAATGTAAAAATAGACACTCACCATGAAAATACGTCCTGAAAAAGGGGGAATTTTCCTTGTATGGTGCCAAGGGGGGAAATTGCACATGGGGTTAACTCAAATTCCCCCTTTAAATGGTTTTTACAATAATCGGGGGTTTTTTGCGCTTTGCCATTTTTTAAAAAAAATTTCCCTGCTCTTTTTTTTTTTAAAACTTTTGGGGGGCCGGGGGTTAAAAGGGGTTCCCTTTGGGAAAAATAACGCGGGGGGTTTTTCCCCAAACCCCGGTTCTCCCGGGAGGTTTTAATTGTAGTTTTTTAAAAAATTTTTGGGGGGAGAGTTTCATTTTGATTCAAGTTAAAAATAAAAAATGTAAAAATTTAAATTTTAAAATTTTTTAAAAATTGCTTAAAAGCAGTTTTTTTAAATTTTTTTTTGGGGGTTTTTGAATAATTT
Organism: Homalodisca vitripennis; assembly: GCF_021130785.1. Classification (NCBI taxonomy): domain Eukaryota; kingdom Metazoa; phylum Arthropoda; class Insecta; order Hemiptera; family Cicadellidae; genus Homalodisca; species Homalodisca vitripennis. Next base: position 11,842 of record NW_025787156.1, read on the forward strand.
TCAAAAATGGGTTTTTTTAACTTCAATCCTACCAAAACCAAAACCAACCAAATCACAAAAGGGGGTTTTTTCGTCTATTTCATTTTTTTAGATTTCCATTGCCACTAGCAATAATACAATGTGAAATTTTTTTTGGGGATTTCGTTAAATTTGGGGTTTTAAAAAAAATTTTTAAAATTCCAAAAAATGCCACAAGTAAGCGTTTTTCCCAAAAAATTAAACAAAAAAACTATATAGAATTGTAACCCCCCCTTTTTTAAATTTTGGGGAAAAAAATTAAAAATTTTTTGGGGTTTTTTTAATTTAAATACAGCTTTTTGCAAAAGGGTTTAAAGGGGGAAATTGGGTTTTTAAAAAACCCAAAAGGGTTTTTCCCAAATTTTGCTTAGACTAAAAAACAGGGGTTTTAAAAAAAATTTAAAATTTTTTAAAATTTTAAAAAATTTTAAAAAAACAGATAATCGCAAGGGGCAGCCCAAAAATTTTTGGGAAAAAAATTTGGGGGATGGGGCCACCTCCCCCCAAACTTTTTTTTCTTACTTTATTCCCCCAAATTTTTTCCTTGAACTACAATAATTTTTATTTTTTATTGTTTTTTAAAAGGGGGTAGGAATTTTTTTCCCTTTTTTTGTTAGCCCCAGACTGGGCTTTTAAAAAAAATTTATTTGAAACCCCCCTTTAAAAATTTTTTTATTACTTAAAAAATTTAAAGTAAAAAAACCCACTAAAGCAATTAATATTTTTATTAAACAAAAGTTCATTTTTAGTACCCACAATTTTTGGCAAATCTTAAAATTAAAAAAAAAATTGTGGGGGCTTTACAATGAACTTTTTAAAAAAAGGACATAGCCGGGTTTTTAAAAGGGAAAACTTTAAAGTTTGGGAGAAAAAATAAAAATTTTCCCCAAATATCTCTTTTTAAAAAAATAAATTTTCAACCCCGTTTTAATGCTTTTTTCCGTTTGTGTATTAAAAAGAGCACACCTATTTTTAGGAAAAGTGTAAAAAAAGGAAAAAAATTGAATCAATATAAACTTTTTTATAAGGGGAAAACCTCTGCTTAAAAAAAAAATAAAAAATTTTAAAAAAAATTTAATTTTTAAAATTAAAACCTTTAAAAAAAACCCCTTTTTTCCAACTTTTATTTTTCGTAGATGAAAACATTTCGGAAATCATTGATTCCTTTTTGCAGGTACAAAAAAATTTAAAAAATAAAAATTAGTTAACAAATTTAAGAAATTTTTTTAAATAATAAAAAAAAAAATTTTAAATCCAAAACCCCCCTTAAAAAGAAGAAAATGTCGAAAAAAAGGGGGAAAAAAATTTTTCCCCGTAATTTATCAAATTTTCTTTAAAAAATTTACCCCGGAATTTTGGGGGGGGTTTTTTAAAAAGGGATCAAGCATCGGGAAAAAGCTTCTAAAAAATTTAAAGTGCCTTTGATCAGATGCATTTTTAAGGTTCAAAATTTTTGTTTTTATAAAAACGATCAAAAAACCAATTGGAATATACAAAAATAATAAAAATTTCCCAAAACCCAAATTTTTTTTGTAAGCAAAAAGGGGTTAAATCTCTTGATTTAGTTTACTTTTAAAACCCCTTTTTTTTTTGGGGGGTATTTTTAAAAATTTTTTTACATGTTGTTTTTTTTTTAAAAAAAAAATTTTCTTAACAAAATTTTAAAACTTTTTAAAAGGATTCGCATTATTCGTACATGAAATTCATAGCCACGTGAAGTATCATATTTTTTAAAATTTAAAAACCCAAATGTACTTCCCCAAAAACCAAAATTTAGTTTCAAGCCCAAGTTAAAAAATTTAAAAAAAAAGGGGTTACTAGGATTCTTATCACTTCTTTTCTACAAAATTTCCCCTTTTAATATTTTTAAAAATTTTTAAAATTTAAAATTTTGTTTTAAAACCCGCAAAAAACCTTTTTTTTTTTAAAATTTTGTTTAAAAATTTTTTTAAAATTTTTTAAAACATTTTTTTTAAATTGGGGTGGGGGAAAATTTTTAAATTTTTAAAATACACTTGTTTTAAATTTAAAAAAGGAAAATTAAAAAAAAACTTTTAAACCAATTCACTTAAAAATGTTCATAAAAACTTTTTTCTTAAAAATTTGTAAAACTATTAAAATTTTTAGTTATTTTTGAGAAAAATTTTTTTAAAATTTACAGGGTTTCCCCCTTTTAAAAACATTATTAAAATGGGGGGAAAAACCCCCAAAAAGCTCTGTAAACGGAAAAAAACCCTCGTAGTTTTTTCCCCCAAAAATTTGGCCGACTCGTGTAAAAATTATGGAAACCCTTTTTTTAAAAATTTTTTGGTTTTTTTTAAATGTTGTTTTTTAACTTTCTTGGCTTTTAATTTTAATATGGCCACAACACACAAAATCTCGAGCTTTTTTTTTTAAAAACCCCAAAATTTTAAAAAAACAAATTTTTTTTTGGAAATATTTTTTTAAAAAAATCCTATTTGGAAATTTTAATTTAAAAAAAAACATTTAAAATATATTTCAAATGATAAAAAGAGTATTTAAAACTCACGCTGTGTTTTTTGTAAGGTTTTTTTTAATTTTCACATTTTACATGGTGTCACAGATTTCAAAGCTTAAAGGGTTTTTGGGGCCCCAATTTTGATAAATTTTTTCCCCAAATTATCACCGCACAACCTCTAAAAAAAATTAGTCCCTTCAATTTTTACATGATTCCCCAAGGGATTTTTTTTAAAAATATTTTTTGTCAATCCCCTATTTTTTTAAAAAATTTTAAAATTTAAAAACCCTTTTTTTTAAAAGAAAATCGCTTATTTAGGGGGTATTTTTTAAAAATAATACATTTTTTCAAATATTTAGAGAATAAAAATAAATTATTTTAATAATTTTTTTTTTTTATGTTTCATTTTTTTTTTAAAAATTTTCATTTTTTTTTGGGGCTTTAAGTATAAATCAAAAAAAAGTTTTTTTTCCCCTTTTACTTATACTTTTAAGGTATCAATTAAGTTTTTAAATGCATTTAAAACAATTATTAGTTTTTCCCCTTTTTGATTTTTTTTTTTCCCCTTTTGGGGCACGCCAATACTAAAATTTTAAAAACAAAAAAGAAAAAAAAAGGGGTTTTTTTAAAATTAAAATGTAGGAAACTTTTAAAAAAAAGGGGAAAAAAAAAAACAAATTTTGGGGGTAATGGACAAATAACTGAAAAATTTTAAAATTTAATTTTTAAATAAATACCCCTAAAAAACAATAGACGTTTTTAAATTTTAAAAAAAAAATTTTATTTTTTGTATAGTTTTTTTTTTAAAAATTTAAAAAAAAAGGCCCCCAAAAATGGGGGTATATGTTTCCCTTTTAAGTTTGGACATTGTTTTTAAAAAAAACCCCTGATTATAACGCGAATTTTTTTTAAAAAAATTTTTTTTGACAGTTTTTTTTTTTTCGGGGGTTATATTTTCCCGTGAAAGATATTATATCTTTAAAAAAAGAGGCAAAACGGCATATCCTTTTTGAAAAAATTCCAAAAAAACTTATGAAAAAATTTTTTAAAAAATTTTTTTTTGGGAAATTTCCTGAGAATTTTTCGAAAAAAATTTTTTTAGTACAGTCAGTCAAAAACCCCCTTTTTAAACGTGATTGAATCCCCCCACGAAAAAAACATTTTTTTTTTTCCCCATTTTTAAAATTTTTTTTTTTTTAAAATTTTAACCCCAACGGCAATCACCATTTTAAAAAAATTTTTACAACATAGTGTTCCGAAATATTGAAAAACACTTTCATGCATAGCCACTTACATGCGAAAATTAGTATTTTTTTCCCGGACTAGCCAAAAAGGGTTTCGGGGAAAAAATTGAAAGGGTTTTTACTTTTAAAAATTAATAAATTTTAAAAAAAACAAAGGGGCAAGTTTTCAAAAAAGAGATAACAATGGTCAACAAGATGAAAACATAAAAAAATTTTCTTTCTAAGTATAACCCCAAAATTGTGCAAAAAAAAACAAATTGAAAAAAAAGGGGAACAAATAAATAACTACATGCTTCATCAAGTTTGGGGCCCAAAATCTATTTTCATGGGGGGATAATATACAACAAGCAAAAATCAACAAAACAACCACATGCTAAAACTAATACTATAAGTGCAAAAAATTAAAATTGTATAGGTTGTGCTGACGGTAAAAACAAAAAAAAATTTAACAATGAAATGACAAAAAAATTTTTAGAACAAAAAAAAAATATAAAAAAAAAATTTTTGGGGGGAAAAAAAAACCAAAAGGGGGTTTTGACTCTTGATTTCAATGTTCACCATGTTTCGGGGCACCCAAGAGAAAAAACCCCCCCCGGAAAAAAACCAAAAAAAGGGAAATGCCAAAAAATTTAAAAAATGGTGGGCAGCATTTCCCAAACGCGCCAGGACGGGGAAATTTTAAAACCCCCGGTAGGGGTAGACAGTCCGGGGGGGTGCCTGGAAAAATTTTCTGCAGAAGGGGGGGTTTTTGGGGGGAGGTAAAAGGAGGTCTATGTGACGCAGGAGCTCAGGGCTTTTAACCCAAAACCCCTTGACAATCTTAAATTTTAAAAAAAAAAAAGGTCAAAGCCACTTTTTCCTAGATAAAAGGGGGAAATTTGGTTTTTGGTGTTTGGGGTTTTCAAAAAAACCTTTTTTATAAAAAATCAGGATAACGGATGCCATTTTAAAATTTCCCACCAATCGCAAAAAAACGTCTCGAACTTTATTTAGATTGCCCCCAATGTCCAATCTGGTGGGGAGCCCAGACAGAAAAAACCCATTTTCAACGGGGGGACAAAAAGAGTCACGTAGAAGGTCTTAAATGTTTGAAAGGAGATAGGGCTTTTCTTGATTTTTCGGGAAATAAACCCAAAAAGGGGATATTAAATTTTTATTTATTTTTTATTTATTCTTCCAACGGAATTACACCACTTGAAAACATGTAATTTTTTTAAAAAAATTTTTTTTAAAAAAAAACTTTTAATAGCACTAATATAATTTTTTAACATTATAAATTAAATAACAAACATTTTTTAAAATAAGTAATAAAAAAAAAAGCAAATTTAAAAAAATAAATATAAGTTAACAAATAATCGGGGGAAAAAGGGGGTAAAAAAACAATAATAAATAGTTAAATATAAAAACGAATCAACAGTAATAAATGTGTAGTGTATGATAAGAATTAAAAACCGTAACCCCAACTAAGTATAACAAAATTTGACAAAAGCAAAAGTAAAAAAAAATTTTAACAAAGCGACATGCAAGAAAAGATAAATAATCAGAAAACATGCTTAAACCTAAAAAAAAAATCAACAACATCTTAACATTTTAAAAAAATTTTTAACTTTTAAAAAAAAATAAAATTTTTAAAACCCAAAAAAACCTGCCCCAGTGACGTGCGTGTTTTTAGTGTTTTTGTGGGGGTGTGTGTGTCCCCGTGGGGGGCGCGCGGGGGGGGGGGGCACTAGTTAGTTGTTTACAAAAACCCTTTTTTCCTTTAAAGAGGCGGGGGGTCTCATTAAAAAAATTCAACTGGGGGAGCGGGCTTTCATTTTCCAGTTCTAAAAAGTTTTTTAGAGAGACCGCTGTAAAAAGGGAAAAAGTAAGTAGGATGGCCCCCGCCCGGGGGAAAAGAGGGTTTTTTTAAAAAAGGGTTTTTCCCCTTTTGGGGAATTGGAGAAGTCAATGCCCGGGGAAAACCTTTTGGGCAGTCAAGGAGTTTTTTCCCCATTTAAAAAAAAGAGTTCCCCAAAATCCGTGAGCTAAACGTCTTCTAAAAAAAGGGGGGTAGGAGGTTAAATTGACTCCCCCCCCTTTTCGTTTAAAAAGGGAAATTTTTTTGCGGTAAAAAAAACCCCCAAAAAACCTGGAAAAGCACCCTAAATGAAGCCTCCTGGACAAACTTTTTTTTTGGGGTCGAGGGGGGAAAAATTTGGGGGTTAAGGGGCCCCCAAAAAAGACCAAACCATACTCCAGAACAGGGGAACCAAGACTTTAAAAAGGAACGACAAAGTGAAATGGGGGGAGTTGAAATGTTTGGGGATCTAAAAAAAAAACCCCCCAAAATTAACCCCGATTTTTAGCTCTTGCGTTTTTTTTGAAAAATGGGGGTCCCTTTGGGGGATTTGAGAGAAGGTGACATAATTCCCCCCCCAGTTTTCCTTGCCCCAAATAACACTCCCCAAAAAATGCTGTTTAAATAGGGTTCATTGGTGAAAGTATTAGCCCCACTATGTGGGAAAAAGGACAACACACCTTGTGCATTCAACCCCAAAATTCCGTTCGCACGCCCCCTTTTCCCCAAATTTTTGGGTTCGAAACTTTTTAATGTTTGCCCCCGGGGGTTTTGGGGACTCTAAAAAAAAATTTAAAAACGTCAGCAGTACATAAGGAAGGGGGGGGTAATAATTTTTGCCAATGTCATTCATAAATATGCTGAAAAAAAGGGGGGGGGCCCAAAAGCGACCCCTAAAAGGGGGCCCCTGGATAAAAACCCCCAAAAGGGGTAAGGAAGCCCTTTTAAAAATTTGCCCGATTTTTAAAAATTTTTTTCCCAAACCCCCCCCCCAGGAAAAACCCCCCCCCAAAAACCCTAACCCCCAAACCCCCAAAAGGGGGTTCCCCGCAACCCCCCTTTAAAACCCCCAAAAAAACCCCCAAAATCCAAACCCATCCCGGGTTTTTCCCCCCCTTTCCCCCTTTTTTGGGGAAACCCAGTATTAAAATGGTTAAGGGGTTTGGAAGCCATTCTCCCCAATACCCTTTTTTCCCAAAAAAAAATTGGTGGGGGAAAAAAAATGTTTTCATTTTTGTTTGGCAAAAACAATGGATTTTTAAAATGGTCTTAGTTCCTCCGTTTTTTACGGTCGGGGCCCGGGGGTTTAAAGATGGGCACAACAAAACCCCCCCTTTTAAAAACAAAAGGGGGGGGAAAACCCCCAAAAATTTTTTTAAAGGGGGGGGGAACGACAGCGAGATGTGGGGCCAGAACGGAGGGGGAGAATTTTAATAAAAAGCGGAAGGGGGGTCATTTGGGCCCCCCACCTTTGGGGGATCAAGTGCTTTTAAAAATTTTTTCCCCCAAAAAAGTCGGGTGAAAATTTTAACGGAGGGAAAAACCTTTTTAAATTTCCCCCCAAAATTTTTTTTGAGGGGAAAAACGACAGCTGTATCCCCCAAAAACAGTAGAAAAATAGTCACCCAAAAAAAAAACACTTTTTTTCCCCCGGAGTTTTTCTGCCACTTTAGAGGGCGAAATTCAGAATGGTAGGGCAGTAGATTCCACCTTTTTGCTGTTAAAATTTGGGGGGAAAATTAATTTTTAAAATTATTTTTTATACTTTTTCAAAAAAATTTTTTTAAAGTATTTGTAAAAACAGGCCCCGGCAGGTCTTTTTTTTTTCCTTCTTAAATTACGGAAAGGTTTCTAAATGCGAAAAAGGGTTTTTTTTCATCTTTTACTTTTGTGGCAATTTTTTTTTCAAACCCCCCAAACCCCTTAAAATTTTCCGTTAGACAACCCTTTTTTTTGGGGAAAACGTTGAGTAAATTTTTTCAGGGGGGGGGTTTTTTAAAAAACCCCGTTTGAGTAAAGTTTCACAGAAACCGGTTTTAAAAAAAAATTTTTTATCAGTTGATGAGTATAAATAATGGATAGCTAATATCTTGGAGTTCACTGAAAAATGGGAAAAAATATTGGGGGGAAAGGCGGAAATTTGTGACATATCTTTTTTTGGCAGAGAAAGGGGCCCTTTTTTGACCAAAAGGATGGAGAGCGCCGGATGGTGTGCATCTTCCCCAGTTTTGTACCCCCGACTGGGAACACTGAAAAAGTCGGGGGTGGATGGAAAATGAGATCCAAAATACCCCCCCTAAAATTTTGGGGGGTGTAGTTAATTTTTTGGGAGATTGTGAAAAAAGCCCCAAAATTAATCAAATTCGAGACCCCCCCGTTTTCCTTTTCAAATTTTTCACGGGGAAAACCCCAAACCTTTTTGGCGGGGTTTAAATGCCCATAAATAAAACTTTTTCAGATTTTAACCCCGAAAGGGGAATAGCCTCAAAAAAAGAGTCAAAAAAAATCTTTGAAAAATAGTGGGGGCTTTTTTGGGGGAAAAGTATCCCCCAAAAACCCCAAAAAGAAAGGAGCCTGATAAAAGGGGGGAAAGGGAAAAAAAACAGACATTCTTTTTGAAAAATGATACGTAAAAAAATAAATAGCTGGGGGAAAAAGTGTTGCGCACCAGCAAAAAATTTTCAAAAACCCCCCCCCCTTTTTATTTTTGCCTAGTAGCCCCTGATCTTTTGCACCTGTATATGGGAAAAAAACAACAAGCCCAAAATTCTGATTTTAAATTTTCCCCGGGGGAGTTTTTGTTTCCACCGGGGGAATAACATCGTAAGAGTAAATGGGGCACTTAAGGAAAATTTTAGTTTTTTTGTTCTTATACCATTACATTTTGAAAATTTTTAAATTAAAAATTTTTGTGGTTTTCCTTTTTGGGTGTTAACTTTTTTTGGGTTTTTGAAAATTTTTGGGGAAAGTTATTTACATATTATTTTTTTTATATTTATATATAATTTAATTTTTTTTTTTAAATATTATTAACATTTTTTTTAATATTTTGCAGGTGGAAATATAAAATTTTTCCTAAGTAAGAATTAATTTAAAAACATTTTTATTTTTAAAAAAAACCTTTTTTAAAAATTTAAAATTTAACCCCGGGAGAGAGAAAATTTAAATATTTACCTAATGCTTTGTTTTCCCTTGTACAATTTTTTTTAATAGTTTGGTAATGAGACTCTTCCGATTTTTCCCCTTTAAAAATACCCAAAGGGGAACATAAATTAAAATCCCCCTTTTAAACCCCTTTTTTTTATTGATTTAATTTAAATTTTTTTTTGGTTTTTTTGGCCTATTGTATTTACTTACAGATTTTTACCTTAAAAACATTTGTCGAATAAATTGATTTTGATGCGGGGTTTTTTTGTTGGCTTTTTTATCGCAAAAAGTATAAAAAAAAGCTTTTTTACAAATTTAAAACCCTTTTTTAAAAAAATATGAAAAAAAACCACCCTTTCCCCGTTTTAAACCCCCCCAAATTTTAAAATTTTTAAAAGAAAAGTTTCCACAAGTTTGTAAAAAAATCAAAGTGAAAAGATAAAAAAGGAAAAAAATTTTTTGTTTTTTTATATTTAATAGACTATACGTTTTGTATTTTCTATTAAAAAAAAATATACTAAAATCTATCTCGAAAAAATTACAAAAAAAAATTCAGCAATGGCAATGTTCAAAAAGAGGGGTTTTAAAAAGGGAAAATTTTTAAAAAAAAGTTTTAAACTGTTCAAAAAATAAATCAAAAGGGCCCCCCTATTTTTGTTTAGCACTTTTTTTTTTGCAAAAAAAATATTGTTGTTAATTTTAGAAAACGTTTTTTTAAAGGATATAAAACTAATTTTTTTTTTTTAAAATCTTTATAACTTGGGTTTAAAATTTAACCCCCCGGGTTGAAAAACATTAAAAAAAGGGGAAAAAAAAAATATTAAGAAATATTAAAGTAAAAAGGAAAATTTTTTTTTTGTAGTTTTTTTGATTTTGACAAAAAATTAAAATTTCCCCCTCCCCTTTTTTTGACCTTCAAATACACCCTAGTTGGGGGTAAAAGCCCAAAAAAACCAGGGGGGGAAAACCCCTAACCAGGGTTTTGGGGGTTCCTACTTGACAGGGGGAAAACCCAAAAAAACCCCAAAAAAAAGCCTACTACCAGAATAAAAAACCCCCTTTTTTGGTTTTAAAAAAAAATAGCCCGGATAAAACCGACTAACCAGAGTAAAGCCTAATAGCCAGAGTAAAAAACCCCCCTTTCCCAGGGTTTTAAAGGGCCCCAAAAAAACCAGGGTAAAAAAAAAATACCAGGATAAACCCACTAACCAGAAATAAAGTTAAATAGCCAGAGTAAAACCTATTCTCTAGGGGTTTAAAAAAAACTACCAGGGTAGGGGCCCAAAAAAACCAGGAAAAAACCGACTTCCAGAGTAAACCTACTAGCCCCCAAAAAAAAAACCCATTCTCTAGGGGGGAAACCAATCGCCCGGGGGAAAACCCCCTATCCAAGGGGGAAACCTTCTAGCCAAGTAAAACCTATTCTCTAGGGGGGGAAAACCAACTCGCCCCCATAAACCCACTATCCAAGTAAAGCCTACTTTGCCAGAGGGGGAAAACCCCCCTTTTAAAAAAAGGGGAAAACCAACTAGCCAGGATAAAAACCCCCCTTTTTCCCGAGTAAAGCCTACTAGCCAGATAAAACCTAAAATTTTTTAGGGTAAAACCAACCCAAAACCCCCTAAAGCCAAGGTTAAAATTTTTTTTAATTTTTCTTCTCCGTGCTGAAGCTTTTAGATAATCAAATAAAGTTTAATATTTGGGGGGGGGAAAAAGGGGGCCAAAATCTTCTATATTTTTTGTATTAAAGTAAGATTTATGTTTTTCTGGGACCCCCTCCGTAAAAAACCCTTTTTAATTTAAAAGCTATTTATATCTTGGGCATTGATTAGCTAAAAAAAAAGTTAAAAATTTTTAATCACTAACTATTTTTAAATTTTTTCTACACAACAAAAAAAGTCATATTAAAAATAACTAAAAAACTGAAGTGTTTTAAAAAAAGTAAAATTAAATTTAAAAACAATTTTTTAAAAAAAAGTTGTTTTTAAAAAATTTTTAAAAATTTTTTGTGAAATTTTAAAAACTTATTTTTTTTTATAAATTAACACGATATTTTTTAAAAAACCGTTTAAAACCCTTTTAAAAATTTTTTGGGAAAAAAAGGGGTTAAGTGCAATTCCCGTTTTTAAAAATAACCTAACTAAAAACCCCCTTTTTATTTAACGGAAGATTTCCCCAAAAAAACCCAAAAATTATTTTTCAGTAATTTTATTCTTTTAAAAACTTATACAAAGTTAACTCCGTATGTTTTCGTGTTTAAAAATTTAAAGGAAAAGAAAAAAAATAATGAAAAAACTAAAAAATTAAAGTTTTAAAAATTTAAAAGTGGGAAAAAACACAAAAAAAGCATATAGTTTAAAAAAAGGGGAAAAAAGGGAAAAAAAATTTTTTAAAAAACATAATACATAGATAAAAAAATAAGGGGAAATTTTGGGTTTAAGGTCAGTGGAAAAACAGACCATGAAAAAACCCCCTGACCCCTGACGGGGGGCATGGCGCCCCTTTTCTAAAACCTCCTCATTAAAAAACCTTTTTTTCTTTTGTTGCCCGGGGAAAAGAAAAAATTTAAAAAACGGTTACGGGGTTTTTTGAAGGTCAATTAACAACTTAAAGGGGTGGGGAATTTTTTTTTCCCCTTTTATTTTTTTTTCCTTTTTTACAAGTACTGTACATCGTGCGTAGTAGATCTCGTTTTTTGCCGCCCTTTAAAAGGGGCCCTTACATTTCCTCTTTATTCAACCCCCACGTTTTAAAAAAGTGTCAGTGTAACCTAAATAAATAATATTTAGAGCAATTTTTTAAAAAAAAACCCTTTTACTTTTTTTTCTAAAAAAAGCTTGTATTTTTGGAAACTCCCAGGATGATTTCACAAAACTTTTTTTTAGAAACACGGGTTTTGCTGTGTGGGTGCAAAGGTCAAAAAACTTAAGGAAAATTTTTTCCCCAAAAAATTTTTAAACGTAAACATAGCTAATTTTACGTCACATACTCTAAACCCATTAGTTCCCTTTAGTTCCGATTACAGGGGTTTTTTTCCATGGGTTTTTTTGGGAATTTTTTTTTGTAATTCCCCAAATTTAAATTTTAAAATATTAAAAAAAGAATTTTAAAATTGTTAGATTATCAAAATTTTTTTTAAATTTACAGCAAAAAAAAAAAATTTGTAATTTTTTTTAAAAAAATATATATTTTAAAAAAAATATAAAAATATATATATATATTGTTGACTTTTTTTTTTCCCCAATTTTTAAAATTTTGTTTTTTCAAGAGAAAATTTTTAAAATAGTATCATTCCCCCACTTGCTTTAGGCCATTTTAAAAAGGAAATATTAAACTTTTTTTGTTAACCCCTTTTTAAAAATTAAAAAAAGTTAAGCAAAGTTAATTTTTTTGTATGGGGGAACCCAAAATTTTTTGGGGGGGTTTAAAAAAAAAATATAAATTTGTTAATTTTTTTTTAAAAAAATTGCTTTTAATTAGGGGTTGAAGAATTCCAATTTTAAAGGGGCTTTAAAATGTCAAAATTGGGTGTTTTTAAAAAAATGTTTATTTTTAAAAAATAAAACCCCTTTTTAAAACCTAATTTTTAAAAAGGGGGTTTTTTAAAAAATTTTGGGGTTAAAAAATTTGGGGAAAGGGAAAAAATTTGGGGGGGTTTATTACTAAATAATGGGCAAGTAAGTCACAAACTATCTAAAAAACCTCATAAAAATAATCCATTTATACTAAACCCCTTTTTAAATTTTTTTACTCAAAAACCTTTATAGGGGGGGTTTTTTTTAAAAGGTTTCCAGATTCCATATTCTGGAAAGGCTGCTTAGAGTTCATAAAAAAGTGGGATAAAAGAAATAATTTAAAGGAGGAATGGGGGTCACTTTTCTGGATATGGAGATATTTTAAAAAATATATATATTTTATAAAATTAAAAAATATATAAAATTTTGAAAAAATTTTTTTAATATGATAAAAGGGGGTGAATGAGAAAAATTTCAATGCATATTTTTGACTTTGGGGGGTTATTTTTTTCCTCTTAAAAAAAAAGGGGTTTTTTAAATGGGGGGTTTTTCCCAAAAAAAGTTTTTTTTTTTTCTTTTTCAAAAACCAAAAACTAAGATTAGAATATTTTAAAGATGTTTTCGAAAAAAATTTTTAAATACCTTAAGTTTTAAGGGGTTTTTTTTTTTGGGACAAGCCTTATCAAGGGGTTTTAAAAAACCCTTTTTAAAGGGGTTTTTAAAGGTTTTAAAAAAATGTTTAAAGCGTTTTTAAAAAATTTCCGTGAAAGACAATAGAGGGACAAAAAACTCTTAACGCCCCAGCACACCCCCAAAACCCCCCGAAAACTTGAAATAATTTAAAAAAAATTTTTTTGTTTAAAACGATTTTAACTTTTATTCATTTTAAAAACTTTGGGGGGTGGCAAAAAACTTCATTTTTTTTTTTAAAAAAAATTCAATACCAAAAAAAAAAATTTTTCCCAAACCCAAAAAAAGAAAACCCCCGGGGGTTTTTCACGTTGAAAGGTAACGGGGGGTTTTTGGGGGTTTTAAACATTAAAGGGGTTTTTTAAGTTATTTACAAACCAAGTAACGAATGCCCAAAAACCCAAAAAAAATTTTAAAACATAAAAAGTAAGGTTGTCTTTTTGTTTTTTGGTTGGCAATTATCCGAAAAGTGAGAGATCCGAGTTCGGGGGTTCCCCGGGAGAGCATGTTCTTTTGGGGGTTTAATTTTGTATAAAAAAGGGGGAAAAGTTTCGATTATTTGCCCTCATTAAAAGGTTTACAAAAAGTATAATACAAAGTTTTTTTTTGGGTCTTCCCCTTTTTTGGTAGGTTAGGGGGGAAATTTTAAAACAAAAAAAAAAGAAAAAAAAACGAAGTAAAGCTGAAGAGAAAGTGGGGAAAAAGAAAAAGGGGTGACATCGACATTCTTGTTTGTTTCCCCCCCTGTAGCCTGTTTCAAGGGGTGAAAAAAGTGTAATTGTGATCCCCTAATTTTTGAAACTGTCCCCCGTAATTTGCATTCTTTTGCAGTGAAAAGGCCTGGGTGGTCTCCAAGGAGTTTTTTTAAATAAGTCTAAAAACCCCTTTTTTTTCCCCCTTTTTTCCCCTTTTTAATCAGGGAAAAGTTAAAAAATTAGAGAATTTTTTTATGTTTTTTTGAAATATCATTGTCTTCCCTGCTATCCCCCCGGGGGTTTTTGAACATTTTGGGGGGGAAAAATGGGGAAAAACCAAATATTTTTTAAATATTTTTAAAATTTTTGGGGCAAAATCAGCGGAAATGCAAAAAAAGTTTCTAAATGTCAAGAAAAAATTTTTCCAAAAAAATTTTGTTCATTAGTCACTAAAAGAAGTTCAAAGGGGGAACAAAGGGTTTTTCTGAATTAGGGGAAAAATTTGATAGCATTTTTCAAAAAAGTGGGTTTACGGATATGACATCGAGCTTAAAGGGATTCCCCAGGGGGGAGCGGTAAAAATGGGTTTTGGGCTTGGGTCTTTAAATTTTGGGGGTAGCGGGGTGGTTCAAATCCTGCCCGTGACTTTGCCCCTTTTTTATGAGTACAAAAAACCCCCCTTTTTTCTGTATCGACTCTCCCAATTTTTCCCCGTTTGATAAGATCCTCGCACCCCCGGGGGGGTTTTCCCCCTTTGGGGGCGGAAAAGGAAAAAGGTTTAAAAAGGGGGGGGTGGGGGCCCCTACTTAAAAAACCATCCCAGTGGGGGTTTTAAATGGATCACCAAACATAAAAAAACGTCCCCGACAAGTGAAAACCCAAAAAGAAATATTCTTTTTTTGTGGGGGGCTTTTTTTCTCATCGTGTCTTAATTTTAAAAAGGCATAGTGAATCATGAATTCTGGCACAAGGTTAAAGGTAAATAATGAGTTTCTAACTGCAAGTTCATTTTTCCCCCCTTTCGGGAGGGGGTCTGAATTAAAAACCCCGGGGGTTTGGGGGGAAAACTTTTTAATATATTGCACCATGAAAGAGGGGCCCTTTTCACCAAAAATTAAAAATTTTTTTTTCGAAAAATTTTAACACCCATTCTAAAAACTTCCTCAACATGGCAAAAGTGTGGCTTTTTGTATATAAAAAAAAAAGAAAAAAAGCAGAGAAAATTTTTTAAACAAAAAAATTTTAGATGACCCCAAAAAAATTTTTAGCAAATAAATACATATTTTAATTTTTTTTAAAAAAAAAAAACCTGTGATAAAATTTTTTTCAACCTTGTAACAACATTTTTGAGTTTGTACTGGGCCCCAAAAACCCCCAATTTTGGGGGGATATTACAAAAAAATCAAATTTCGTATTTTTGAGAGTTTTAAAAATCTTTTGAATCGCAAGACCCCAAATTTTTCAAAAACCCCGGGATTGGGGAAACCCTTCCCCCCGTGCAGTTTATCCGGGGAAAAACCTATTACCCCGTTGGGGGAAGCTCTCAGACCATTTTTAAACCCCAAAAATTTAAAAATTTAAAAACCCCCAAAAAGGGAAAAAAAAAAATGCATTTGTCCTATGCATGTTACCAAAATTTTTTAGAGCCATCTTGGGGGTTTTTTTAATTTTTTTTTTAATTGTAAAAAAGTTATATAACATTTCTTTTTTGAAAAACCCCCAAACAAAAAAATTACTTTTCTTTTTTTGTTTTGATGAAATAGCTTTTTAATTTTAATTTTTTTTTAAAATTTTAAAAAAAATTTTAAGGGGGTCTAAAAAAAATTATACTAGCTATATAAAGCATAATTTTTCCCCCAAAAAAAACAGCTTTGGTTTTACCCTTAATTTGGCCCCCCCATTTGTTTTTATTCACAATTTCTTTTTTTTTGCAAAAATTTTAAAAAATTAAAAAATCACTGTAACAAAAAAGGGAAAAAAAAAGTTTGTACACTGTTTTTTTCAGGTATAACTTTATTAATTTTTGTTACTTTTATAAATTCGTCCCCAATTTTTTTTTAAAAACCCCCCCTTTTTTCCTGATATACAGTATGTTTTTTAAAAGTTTCCGTTTTTTTGGAAAAAAAAAAAAATATTTAAAAAAAAAAAAAAACAATTATAAAATAAACCCTTTAAAAATATTGTAAGTTTAATCCATTCTCGCTGAATTACAGTTAAACCCCCCCTTTTTTTTTAAAAGTTTTTTTTGGTTTTTAAAATTTTTTTTTTAACAGTTTTTCCTTTTTTTTTAAAAAGTTAGCTGTTACTATTAAAAGAAATAGTTTTTTTTCTATTTTTAAAACCCCAAAAAAATGGTTTTTCCTTGTTATCTTTTTTTGGGAAAAAACCCCCAAAAATTTAAAAGTAAAAAATGCAAGATCCAAAAAAAAAATGAAATTTACATTTTTGGAACAAAAAAAAAAATAGGGATTGAATAAAATTTTTAAAAAAAAACACAAAAAGTTTTTTAAATGTGAAAGGTGGTATGTTTTTTATTTCATCTTGGTTTTGGGGTTTTTATACTTCAGGAACCCATACACAAATAGGCGGGGAAAATTTTTAAAAATTTTTTTTTTTGGGACATTTTGGGGGAAACGACATCGTGGCGGGACCCAAAATTTTTTTTTTTTGGGGTGTGTTTTTTGGTATTTGACGTTTTGAACCCCCTGCTTTTTAAAAGGGGGAAAAAAATATATTATTTTGAATATTTGATTTTGTATTCTGAGTAGGGTTTCCTGAAGTCAGGGGCCCCCCAAAAAGTAAATGCTTGCGTAATCTTAATTAAATTTTAAAATTATTTTAAAGTAAACATTTCCCCTTTTTTGGGGGGTTTATAGGACGTGTGCCGTAACTTTTAAATTTTTAAAAAATAAATTAAAAAAAATTTAAACAACAAATTTTAATCTATATATTTTCAGTTATAAAAAATTAAAAAAAGGGGGTTTTTGGGGTTTTTTTTTGGGGGAAAATTTTTGTAGCATATTTTAATTAAATATAACTAAAACAAACAATGCTTTTAAATATTTTTCTTAGTTCATAAAAAATTTTAAAAAAAAAAAAAGAAAATTTAAATTTTTAAAATTAAAAAATTTTTTCCCCCAAAAAAAAATGCTAGTGATTATACAGTGAATGAAAAAATGACGTACCTAAATAAAATTTTTACAAGGCAGAAGTTTTTGGCCCCTTTTTTACATGTCCCCCCTTTTTAAAAAGGGGGGGCCCCTGAAAATTTACACCACGTCTCAAAAATTTTAAGGCCCCTACAGGGGCCTCTACAGGCCCTAAAATAGCGTCATTTTTAAAATAAACGCTTTTTTGAGTTTATTCTTTTTCCCTTTTTTTTGAAAACAATTTTTTAATTTAAAGAAAAAAGATAAAAGCTTTTTTTGGGGAACCCCCTTTTTCCAAAACTGAAGCCTACTTAAATAACAGAAACCGGTAATTTAGAATACTTTTTAAAAATAAAATTTATCCAAAAACATTTTTAAAAAACATTTTTGTAGCACCCAAAATTTTTTTAAAATTTTCCCGGGGAAAATGATGACCTAAAATTTATTAATAATAAAAAAATTCACATTAACAGTAAAATTATTAGATCCACGGAATTTTAGCCTTTAACCCCCTTTAAAAAGCAAAGTAAATTAAAAACACAATAAAATATTAAAAAAAATTTAAATACTCTTTAAAGATTTGCTCGACGAGAAGGTGTTATTTGACTTTTTTGAGATAGGGTTGCAAATGATTTTTTTTCAAAAAATGACCCCCCCTGAAAATTTTTAACTGGCGGGGTTAAACCTCTTAAAATAAAGAGCGTTTTTTTACAATGAAAGGGTCACTGTATGGGATTTGGGAGGGCAAAAGATTTTCAGGAAAAAGGATTTATGTTTGGGGCATTTCAACGACCATAAAAAAAAAAACCCTTTTTTAAAAAAAAATGAGTCAATCATTTTAAAATTTTAAAATACGAAAAAACAAGACCTAACTAATTAATACATGGGCCAAAGGGCCCCGGCCCCCGAAGAAAAAAAAAAAAATAAAAATTTTTTGGGGAAAGTTAAATAATAAAAAGGGATCACTAAACACTAAAGTAATAGTTTAAAAAATTTAAAAAATTCCTTTTTTAGTATCAAATATACATTTACCCCGTTGAATTTTTCAGCATGCCGCTTTGCTATTTTTGTTGTTAAAAATAATTTTTTTTTTAAAAGTGACAATGGTTGCGATTTGTCAACCGTGCGGGGAAGTTCCCCCGGCTTTTGGCCCCGAAATAAACCAACCCTTAAAAGATCGGGGTTCGGCTGTAATCGTTTTAAAAATTTTTAAAGGCAACCAACCAGAAGCATTTTTTCTTGTGTTTTTTTGTTTTTGAGGCGCAAAATTTTTAAAAGCAATTAGTGCTGTTGAGATTTTTAATTGTTAATTTGTTTTATTTAGTTAAATGGGTTTTAAAAAATGCAACTTTTAAAAAATTTTAAAATAAGGGAAATTAAAAAATTTAATGTGGGGGTTAAAAAATGCGCTTTTTTTTCCGCTACAAAAAAACCGGTTTTTTTTTTTGTTTTAGATGAAAAAAACTATTAGGTTTTTAAAAAGTTAGAGCAATCAAAATTTTTTTATTATAAAAAAGTGTCAAATTAAATCAACTCTTTGGGGTTAAAAAAAAAAAAAAGGTTTTTTGTTGGAACATGTTAAAACCCTGGAAAATTTTTTTTTACCCTTTTTAGTTTTTAAAACCTTAAAAAATTCTTACAAATAAATTCGCTAGAAGAATTTAAGTGGTTAGCTTATTCCCATTAAAGGTTAAAAAGGTAATTTTGTTAATACTGCGAAATATTCTCAATCCAAAACTGTAGGAAAAGCAACCACTGATGTCATTGATAATACAGATATCCCCTAAATTTTAAAAAGTAAATAAATATTTGGTAAACACTAAAATTTATACAAAACAATCGATTTTTAAACTAAAACCCCAGAATATTTTGGTAAAAAAGAAATCCGAGAGTTATCAATTAAAAATACCAACGAAAATAATATATTAGAAAACAGGAAAAATTTAGTTAAGGTAAAAATTTGAGGAAGCAATTATTATATTGACTTAGCATTTTTTCTCTTCCATTTTTAATATTATGAAAACGGAAACATGCCAATTTCGCAGACCAAACATCTCGCTTGTTTCCAGCTAAAGGGTATTGTAAGGTGAGATGTGTAAAGTCTGGTTGACCACAACTAATTGAAATACCATAACAATCAGTGAGCACTGTTTAAATTTATGGGTTCTTAATTCCCTGGGACTTGCATATATATCTTTAGAACTGAAAAAATTCAATGAGAGAATTATTTTATTATAGTATATTTCTTAGTTAAAAAGGCAAACATTGCCAAATACGTAACTTTTAGGGCAGTAAGTGGAAATGTAATTGTATTAACGTAACCTTGAAAACAGTTTTTTCACACATTTTCAATTTAGTTAAATGACGGTAGATATTAAATTATTTAGCAATTCAGTTTATATCCAGCCCAAGAATATCAGTAAGTTAAAGTATATGAAATAAGAAATTTTTTTTTAATAACGATATCAATCTAAGGTAAGGTAAACGAACACATTTTGTCGACGTAAAAGTATAAAATACAACAAAATATTATAACCTTACAAAATATTTGAATGGGCTTTCCATCTGAACTTCATTGTAACCGCAATGGGGGGACAAGTAAACAAGAGTCTGGCGCAAACAAATAGCCGGGCCTTCAGTAATCCAGCTGGGGTTTCCCGCTCGGTCAAGCATGCCCCTCTTTACACATTCTTATTAAAGATATTACTGTCTTTAATCAGAACCCAGTTTTTTAATTATTCCCTTCTCAAAATTAAAACGCTTCTTTAAATACTCTTGGGCATGTAAATGAATTATTTTATTAAAAATTTCAAAAAACGCTTAGGTTTAGTTTTTTTACGGAGTTTTAATAATCACAATATTAATTTAAATATTTAAACCCAATTACAAAGGATTAATCTAACTTGACTGTGCATATTTTGTATCTTTTATTTTTAATCTTTATATAAAGTTTTATTATAGCAAGCTGAAAATTATTATTTGTTTATTTTTTGAACTAGTCTACAACTTGCTGGAACAACACAATTTTCATAAAGTGCCTAATAAAATATATTATGTTCCGGGAATATTTGTGCTTTACCAAAGACTTTTAATAAGCAGGAAAATTATATGAATTCATGGAAACGTTGTATGATAAATGTTAAAATAATCTTGAAAATGCTTTGTGTTAGTACAATGATACGCTATATTAATGTTTTAGTTTCTTTTGTATTATGAATAGTATTATTTATGTTTCACTTTAGGGTCATGCGGGGAGTGTTTGAGATATCTAAAATTATAATAATTACAAATGAAATAACTTCAAAAGTTTATAATCTAAATATAAGTTAAAAGATGCACTAGCCATTTACTTCTGATGTTTGCTAGACGTCCTCTTGTCGTATCCAGGTCTGGGAGGGTAAAAGTATACTTAAAAACTGAGGCAGGTATTCTTTGCAATAAATAAAATATAATTAATATATTCGTCATTCGAACATGCTAAACTATATATTAAACTCTTTGGCTATCGGACCAACATTATTATGATACCTGGAAGATTCAGTTGGTATCAAGTACAAGACTAACAACAAAATCAATCTAGCTCTTTTTTACCTGAGTTATCTGTTTTTAATGAGTTAAATAATTATTGCTCTGAATGAAAATAAATCTATTTGTAAATTAAAGAAATTTAAAAAAAGCTTTGAATACTTTAAAAAATTATTTATAATTTAATTAAAATATGTTATTAGTTTTGTGATAAGATAGAATGTCTAAATTTTCATTCTCCAAACGGTAGTGTCAGTGTAGTTGGTACAGTAGTCCACCCAAAACTCTAGCCTCGGACACCGAATGGCCGAGAGCTGGTCACGTGATCGAAGATGGCGGCTAAACCCCCCCCCAATGTGGCAGCATATCCTGCCCCCTCTGACGTCACGCATGCGTGAGAATATCCCTGCGGTGCTGAAGAAAATCCCCCCCTGCTGGAGAATATCCTCCTTAGTCTTGCACTTATTACGTTGACCAATTGGGCGACTGAGCGCCGCCTAACCTCACTTTCTTCACGGGAATAAAAAAGCGAAAATATTAAATAAAACACCTTCACTAAGTACAACGGTTTAAAAATTCTAACAGTGAAGAACATTCAGCTGTTCAAAATATTACTATTATTTTACTTCCAGAGCTGCATTCTGATATACCCTACAAGGAAAAAAAATTGCATTAAGATATTTCAAACGGTTCCTGTTTTAAGTGTACCTAAGTGCAAAAAAATTAACTTTTCGGTAATCGAAGAAATACGAAAACAATTGAATAAAATGAACATAAACATAAGATAAAACTTTAATTAGACCCCACTTACATTTTAAAATCAACCGGGGCAATAGTGTGGATCATCAACCTCTTCTTCCCCAAGCCTTAGTCTTCTTCTCTTGATCCTGGACTCTTTTGTTGCTAACTGCGCCGCAATCTCCGCTTTTCTGATTCGCGACACATCAGCCGTCTTCAGCGCCTCCAGAGTGTATTTCCCCATGCGTGTTAGGCCTAACTGTTCTAAAACCTTTAATCTAATATTTTCCCTTCATTGAAAGTAACTATGGCATCAAAAAACACCTAATTCAAGAGTTTTCAGTCCAACAAAAACATTCTTTGGCGCCCTACTCCACACCACATTGTTGAAGCTTTCGTTAACATTTTGGGTTTTGCCATGAAGGCAACGCCTTAGTAGAGTAGGGTTAACTAAGTCCTTGAACACAGGTCTAATGGCTTCCATTACTGCTTTTGGTACTGGTTTATGTGTGTAAGATGTTTTTTCAGCTAAGGCTTTGTTATATCTGCACCATGTGATGGGAGCGGGTGGGCAAAGTATATGGTTCGGGGCAGCATCGGTGGACAAGCTATGGCAGTAAATTGCCCACACAGCTTCCCTCATTTTATTCAAGTCATTGACATTACTTTTGAGAGCATTGCCATAGTACATCTGTAACTTATCAATGAGAGTGTCTGTCAGCCTTCCAGCGCCTTTTATTGATTTACCATCGGAAAGCAATGTTCCGCCTAACTTTGCTTCAGCTTGCGAAGACGGGTACCCATACGTTTACTAACATGCCCTATACACTCAAGTTTTCCACTTGCAAACCACCATAAGGCCTGCTTTCTACTACTGAACTGAAAGATTTACTATCTCCGTCACCCAGAAATTTAACGTAGCGGACATTGCGCTTAGCTTCAGATCGCAGACAAACAGCCACAGCAGCAACTGTCTCCATGCCACCACTGGTTCCTCATAATTCTTCTGGCAGTTAGGAAGATGGGCAGTTTTTTCTCTGCTGAACCTTTTGTTCGGTCACAACCACTGCAGTATTTACTAAGGATTTCTACGTCTATAACCTTACCGGTATCTACGCTAGTAACAGTACAGGCAGCATTTGTTGAGACGAAGCCCCGCTTCTGCCAGGTTCCATCAAAAGCTATAGCAATATCAGTAGGCGTTGTAGCTTCACTATTCTCTTCAATTGCTTCTAATGTAGCTTCTTCTTCATCAATCCTCTGCTACAGTACAAAGGGAATCCCTAAGAGCATTTGTGTACTTCCTAACATTTGTATTAGGCTTGGGAAGGTTCAACAACCTAATATTTACTTCAAAAAAGCTGTTATCTTTATATTTAGATGAACTCAAAAGTAGTAGTAAACTTACATGAACTGCTACTGCATTTTAGTACTAGTTTACAAGCTAACCCGTTCCGACAACTGATGTCCTCATCAAGTTGCAATTCGGAATAACACTCTTTACAGGCTGTAAACTGAGACACGACTGAGGATAAAATATCAAAGATAGCAAAATATTACTAGCAGAAGAACTGTATTGTTCAAACTGTTCTAAGGTAGCCAACAATTTCTTCTTAGAAGCACTAGGTTTTGGGCTAGGCTTGTCCACTTTTTCAATAGGTAGTCCTGAGCTAGTACTAAGCCTAGGCTCTACATCACTGAGCAAACTACTTGATCTTTTAGTTATATTAGTTACCACGAAACGTCCTCTTTGTACACCAACCTTTTTGTCTAGACATAGCTTCAAACAAAATGTAACTAGATAAAAAAGAACCAAATAAATCACAAACCACTAAAGTTGAGCTGAACTTGAACATATTATTTCTTTTATAACCAAACAAAACACAGTATTAGAAATGTCATCTGAGTCAATGCTTGTCATCTGCAGTAATACTGTTGCCAACCCAACAAAAATAAATCACAGATTGTAAATTTCCAGACCATCACTATAACAAATATTGAAAGAAACACAATTGCGACAGATTTGCCAGCGTAAAAGGCAATGCAGACATATTTTATAACAATTATAAAAACTATTTAGAAGCTAAAAACTATAATATTTTTGGTATCAAAATGTTCAAAAAAGTCCAAATTACAAGAAAAATAAAATAATATTTTTTTTATGTTGACTCCCCTTAAATGAACTGATAAATTTGTAAAATTTTAGTAAGCATGATTTAAAATTTACTACAGCTACTCGTTTACTAATTGTTTTTAAATTGGCAGTACTCTTTAAAAACAAATGTACTAGGAAATAAATAAAAAATGTAATTTATAAAATATATATATTTCATAATATATTAACTAAAAGTTATTGACAATGGAAATAGGGTTGATGAAAGTATTCGATTACATAAAATAATCTACATAATCAATTTAATACTATCTGTTAATTATTTAAATTACTCAAAAACGACATTTTTTATTTATCAAACACATTTGAGTATTGATTCATCAACGATTGTAATAAACTACCAGGCACCCTAATGAAAAGTTAGTATTAAGATTCATCAATTAATCATGCAAATGGGTTAAGTAAAAGTAGATAAGATTTTAAATAAAACAGTTAATTTCGTGAAACGTTTTAATTTTTTTACTGCAAGCCCTCATCGCCTTTTACTGTTTGGTCTACTGAATCCTCTTTGTACGCTATTCATTCTCCACGAGAAACGTATTTTCTTTACATAAAATGTACACACAATTAAATAAAAAAAAATACTTTATATATTATTTATGGGAATTAAAATCCTAGAATCATATACGTAAGGAGAGGTGATTGTTGTATAACGATATATTTGAAGAAGTAGTTACAGATTGTGAGGAATTGCAATAATGTTTTTGTTTTGTGGTTTTTATGGTGTACGTTTTCCCTAGGAAGATTATTTCTGGCTGGTTTATACCATCCAATTAAACCCACACTGGGTACAGCAAGTGAGTTACTTAAATAAGGGCAACCTTATCGATGTCCAATAGCTGCACACTACCCACAAATTTCGAGTTTTGGGGCGAAAGGGTAATTCGATAGCTCTAGTCTACTGCGGGAGATGACTGTTGTAGCTGGTGGGGTTCGTTCCCTATGAGTCTAAGGTTCTTGCCAGCCTAGACATAAGGGTGTACCACCCAATACCTGATTTGAATGGAGAGGCTAGTTCAGAGCTGGCCTACCCTTCTTTCGAGGGGCCCTACCCTCCAATCCTTACCCATCCATAATATCCTGTCACTCCGGAAGCAACGTAAAGGCCCTTATAGGACTAGTTGGAATTTTCTAAGCACGTTGTCCTAAGAGAACAAAAAAGGTGTAAGTTTAATTAGCCACACCCACGTGTCGTGTAAAAGGTTTCACTGAATTTCCATGCGACATTTAAGCTCTATAGTTGCACGTGTTGCTATGTTATATTTAAAATGTCACATAACTAATTGTATTGTTTACAAATTTATTTATCATGCTATTTTCTTGATATTAACATGTCTTAGACACAATACCAATACAAAAATATTCAATAAAGCTCAACCAAAACTTATCGAGTTACGAGTGCAACTTTATCGACTAGATGTCTTGTATAAAGATATGAAAGTTTAAGTTATAATTTGTCAGTCTGTAGCTCAGTTTGTTTCTCAGCGCTTAGCCTATTATGTATTTTAATATAAAGGGTAAAATGTGTCGATAAAGAGGCTTGCAATCATTTAATGACAATGAAAGTACAAGATCAGAAGGATATATGGTCCAGAGAGTTTTAAAAAGTGTAAAATGAGATAAAGCGCGCTTCGCGAGAAAGTAATATCAGTACTGGAAGTGATGGTGATCAACATCAAGAGAATATCGTATATTTCAGAGAATATTTAATGTTACATAAAATGTCACCTTTCAATATATCTATTAATGCAACATTTATTCCATCTTACATTTTAAAACTGGAAACCACTAGGCACTAGACGAAATGAAGTAAGGTCTAGTAAAAAGGGATATGCAAATAGATCTCAAATTACTTTTTAAGTTTTAAAATTAAATTTCTAAATACTAAAGCAAGTAATACTTACTTTTTAAGATAAAATGAGTTTACGAGTTTAAACCGGATTCCTTGCTGTGTTTTTAAGTGTTCAAAACTATATTCATATTTACAAAATGAACATTTATTTTGTTTTTTATCATATCTAAAATTCTTTAAGTGACTAAAAGGTTGACTACACTATCTCGAATGTTAGCTATAAAAATTTATCGGCCATAATGTTGATATTTCAGATTTTACAATAACATAATTTTTTTTTAGACGTGCGATCAGCTACAAGTAACTAGTACAAAATAATAAACACGTACTCATTACAATGCTCTTATTTCATTTTAATCAATTATTACTAATAGACAAATGAAAATCATTTTTCATCTGATTGTATGCATTTCAAACTTAATTCATAGAGCTAAAGAGAGATTAGTTTTTGTAAGAGTAGTAAGTAAAGTTGTACTATTATAACTTCCCTTGCATATTTGGATAAAAATAACTTAAGGTGTACTTATAGGTCATATAAGGGGTTTAGAACTTCCTGTAGTAGTTTTTGAGGGGATTCAGGGTTAAATGCAAAAAATTGGGGCCGAAACAATTTTTTTTTTTTTTAGTTTGAATACAATAACTTTGTTAAATTGGTAATAAAAAACATAAAATCAACAAACTTTAAATTTTGTAGAGAATGTAATTTGAGAAAATTGATATAATAAAAGTCTAAAATAAAACAGAAATAAGAAACCAAAAAATCGATTTTTTCGGGTATAATACATTCTAGTTTTAAGCAAAATTAATCAGGTGGGCCAACCTACGCCCTTTTTATAATGTGTTCGAAAATGAGGCCATCATTATCAAAAAATTTGCAGACGTTTGGTATTGCTTTTGTTGCGTTTTTAATTTTTCAGGTTTTCCCTGTTTAACAGCCGAACCATAATACGGGCAATTAATTCATCAGAGAATTCACTTTTGTCTTGTATAAAATGTCTTTCATCCACCCCCAGATGCAATATCCAATGGAGTAGATTGGTGATTTGGTGGCCAAGGGGAGGCCCTCCAGACCAATCCGTGCCCGGGAAAATTGATTATTTAAGAAAGCAGAAACGGCACGTGAAAAGTGGGGGTGATTCGTCATGCTGGAAGTCAAATTTTCTTGAGGTGAAAAGGGAACATTCTCTAACAGTGCGGGCAACTCTTCTTGAAGAAAATTTCAAAAAAAGAACTCAGCTTTAGGCGTCCAGGTAATATGAAAGGTCCAATCAGCCGATTTGCAAAAGGCCACACCAGACTTTTACGCTTAAAAACGGTGTTGAAAGTTTTTTTTCCACTACCTCATGTGGATTTTTTTTGCCCATGAGGTTCATTGTGCAATTTATTGACCCATCCCGGTAAATTGTGCCTCATCCGTAAAAAAAATACGTTTTTAGAGTTGATTATTAATATTAAAAAAAAGTTGCAAAACTCCAAGCGAAGCGAAACCCCCCCCTAGTGTGATTTTTTAACCTTTTGTTTATGAAACGGATAAAATTTGTTTCGATTAAGTGACCTCTACCCGTTGACTGCGGAAACTCCTATCCGCCTAGAAAATACGTCGTCTACTTACACTGGGACTGCGATGAAACGCATTAATAACAATATCATCATCAAGTTGGACAGCTCGTTCATAATTGGTTCTAGTTATTGGTTAGTGATCTGTTTCCCGAAGAGTACGAACAGTTCTGGAAATTGTATTTCGGTATCTGGAATTCTCCTATTTCGGGTAACGTAGTTCATTATTCTTTACAGCAGCTCTAGCCTTACCATTACACGGTACCCAACTTAAAAACCATCTCGCCGAATTCCCTCTGATGTAAATAAGTAAGGCATTTTTCTCTGCTGAATAAACAATCGAATTATAACTCAACTAGAAAAATAGCAATTAATCACACGATTCACAGCAACGATTGCTTGTGTAGGTTGCAAAAACACTAATACACAGTTCTAACGTAAACAGTACAGAATACATTGTTGATCCAGCTGTTATTCGTGACGTTACCAACTTAGAAAAATTTAATAAAAAACAAAATGCATTTCGATGATTAGTAAACAATAATGGGACAATGTTTTGCTTAATTTATTTTCGAAAATTTGATGTAAATCTTTTATTAAAAAAAATACAAAGTAATCAAAACTTGATATATTTTTATTTACAAACAAATTTATTTAACAGTTATTCCTTGTCTTTCTCACTTTAAATTAATCATTAAGGAAAACTATTTTGGTTGTTGTTATATTTTAAACTAAAATTTCTTTACAGATGAGTAATGTATTATAATGAATAAAATCGCATTTTTTGGTAGTTATTTCTGTTTTCATTTTAGGACTTTGATTATATCAGTTTTCTCATGAATTACATTCTCTACCATTAATGTTTGTTGATTTTATGTATTTACTAGCAATTTAACAAAGTTACTTGTACATCAAACTTAAAACACAACCTTGTTTCGTGTACCCCAATTTTTTGCATTTAACCCTGAATACCTCAAAAAATCAACAGGTAATCGGTCTGAAATATTTTTATTAGCTTTATATGGTAAACATTCATAAGAGAATCCTATGTAATCTTACTTTAATTAACCCTTTCCCAAAAGTTAGTATGGCTTTATTTCACTCTTTTACCCAGGAATTCAGGCGAAATCTTTCGCTAGCTTTAACTCGCTAACGTAAGAGTTATGTGACCTATGTTTATATAAAATTTTTTCGATTATGTTTACTATGTAAATGTGTGTAGAAGAGGGGGGACGAACTTATGACTCATTTGTATATATTATCATATACTATCATTAGCTGGAACTTGATACCCTGATACCCAAATCTGACCCGGGCATTTGTAACGATCTGATTTTTTGTAGTCACAGAGCCATATATCGTGTCCAAAGGACTTCTAAACTGGTGATTGTACAATATAAATTATTAGCTATCTCGGAAGCTATTTGTTTATAGTATAACTTTGACTGTTTCATAAAAAACAACCCTATTAAATGTTTTTAAATTATCGATACAAATTAAAAGTGGTAAAACCAAATCACTATTCCAATACTATCCCAAATGATAATATTGCGAAATCAGAGCTTTATAACTAAAGAAGGCTATATTATACTTTCAAATAAAACATTGAATCGCATAAAGTACTAGTCCGCCGGACTCGAAAACCGATCTCTCCCTTGGGGTGATATGTGCGACCATTACAACAGAGCCGTAAATTTTTTACGATTAAATTATTTAGTTTTTTGGCCGTATCTGTTCATATTGCGTTTAAAAACCCAAACATGTGATGTCCGAAGACCAAAATATGTCCATGGCTTTTATTTACATTAAAAATTGTATAAATAGAAAAGTTATTTTAAATTCTAAATAAAATTCAATATCGCAAAAGTTTTACATATATATTTATTTCTCTATATGATATTATATATTATATATATATTTTTTTTTTGA
>NW_025787157.1:0-14740 GCF_021130785.1 Homalodisca vitripennis
TTAGAGTAATTTATTACTCCAACAACAATTTACACACACACACACACACACACACCACACACACACACACACACACACACACACACACAACACACACACACACACACACACACACACACACACACACACACACACACACACACACACACACACACACACACACACACACACACACACACACACACACACACACACACACACACACACACACACACACACACACACACACACACACACACACACCACACACACGCGCGCGCGCGCGCGCACGCACGCGCGCGCGCACGCACGCACGCACGCACGCACGCACGCACACACACACAAAATTTCGTCATAATCGGTCCAGTCGTTTACACGCACACAATATATATAGTTTAACACCGATTTCTTGTCCTATTTCCACATAAATTGTTGAAATATTGTTCCACATATATTGTCCCATATATATACAGGGTGATTCGGTTAGTGTTACCGGCACTTTCTGAGCTGATTGTACTATAAAAAATAAAGAAAAAAGTTCATATAAATATGGGTCCGGAAATGCTTCCTTACTGGGTTATGGCCAATTGAAGATTTCACCAAAAATTGTGTGCAGGAGGTCAAATGATGATTTGCCGCGTGTTTATGAAGAGATATTTATAGGCGAATGCAACTTTTTCTAACGGATTTTTAGATGATAAATTGAATAAAGTTCATCTCATAGCTGTATCTCATTTAGTTTTTTTGTTATACTACAAAAAACAGAAATAAAATAATTTTGAAAACACTTTTTTAAGGTTTAAACGGACAATTATTTTGTTAAATAGGCATTGAAGACCCACATTTTTACAAAGAAACTTGCAGAAAATTTAATTCTGAATAAAATTATGTGCCACACGGCTATTAACAGCGAAGTATTAGTTTCTGGAATTAATTTTACAACAAACATTCTACCAAGCAAGAAATTCCAAAGCAAAGGAAAACCGCATTTTAATGACATAGAGTAGCCTACACATAAGATTTATTAGGATGCAATTTAAATTAAGTTTTAAATAAATTATTGTTTTTCATCTAAAGCTTATAATACTACGTACCACTTTCATAACAGGTGTTCAAAAATCAGTCCTTGTACTTCAATACACTTAGCAGCTCGCTTTCTGATTGATCGAGTTATCCTCCGCAACGCTGCACGATTGTTTTTGATTTGTGCGGCGGCATCTTCAATTCGATTTATTAACTCTTCACGTGTATTTACTTTTTCCTGGTACACCAGGTTCTTCATCCAACCCCATATACAGAAATCTAATGGAGTTAGATCTGGTGATCTTGGTGGCCAAGTGTGTGGTCCACCGCGACCAATCCATCGCCCGGGAAACTGCTCGTTTAAGTGCATTGTTACATTATGGGAAAAGTGGGCAGGGGCACCATCATGTTGATAAATAATATTGCACCTTGCTGCTAATGGAACATCTTCTAATAATAGTGGTAGTTGTTCTGTAAGGAATTCTAGGTACATGCGGGAATTTAGATGTCCTCGGAGAATGAATGGTCCTATTAATCGATCATGAATGAGTCCACACCATACATTTACACTAAATCTGTGTTGAAAGTTGCGCACGATTGTACTATGTGGATTTCCCTCTGCCCAAGTGTGTTCATTGTGAAGGTTGTTGACGCCATCTCGGGTAAATTGAGCTTCATCAGTGAATAAAATGGTTCTATGATGTTGACGGTTTCTAATTAACCAGTTGCAAAATTCCAATCGAAGAGGAGGATCTGTTGGTTGAATACTTTGAACTTGTTGTTTATGGTAAGGGAACATGCTATTTTTGCGCAAAGTTTCTCCATACTTCAGACTGAGACACTGCGAATCGCCTAGAAAGACGCCGTGTACTGACACCAGGACTGCGTTCAGTAGCCATGATTATAGCCTCTTCCATATCTACATTATTCTGGGCAGGGCGATCCCGATAATTATTAATACTAGGAAGTTTACCTGTTACTCTTAGGGTACGAAATGATCCACTGATCGTTTTTTGGGTTTGGAACTCTGCGATTAGGAAATCGTCTTCGGTATTCTGCAGTAGCAGCGGTTGCATTTCCGTCACAAACGCCTAAGACAAATACCATGTCGGCATATTCTTCCGTTGTAAATAACAAAGGCATTGCAATTGTGATAGTAAGTTACTTTAATATACACTTCACTAACAAACGAATAGTAAATTAATTGTATTAAATTTCACTCATTAAACTAGTACAGAATTGGTAACAAATAATTTGGATTCCTCAATAAATTGCAGTGTATTGTTGAACAGCTGATTTGTGATACCAACTTATAAAAAGATAATTTACCTTCTGTAAAGCTAACGTGACAAAGATATGTAGGTACATGATGTAACCATTTGGATAGTCCTAAAAAGTAATAGTATTATTGTTTTTTAGTTGAGCATTAATCTATTAAAATCGTATTTACAATTGTATGCTAATCAATTATTTGTGTACCTTATATCATTACATTATGGTGTTTATTTACTAAATACGTATTTCTTGCTTGGTAGAATGTTTGTTGTAAAATTAAATTCCAGAAACTAATACTTCGCTGTTAATAGCCGTGTGGCACATAATTTTATTAAAAATTTAATTTTCTGCAAGTTTCTTTGTAAAAATGTGGGTCTTCAATGCCTATTTAACAAAATAATTGTCCGTTAAAACCTTAAAAAAGTGTTTTCAAAATTATTTTATTTCTGTTTTTTTTGTAGTATAACAAAAAAACTAAATGAGATACAGCTATGAGATGAACTTTATTCAATTTCTCATCTAAAAATCCGTTAGAAAAAGTTGCATTCGCCTATAAATATCTCTTCATAAACACGCGGCAAATCATCATTTGACCTCCTGCACACAATTTTTGGTGAAATCTTCAATTGGCCATAACCCAGTAAGGAAGCATTTCCGGACCCATGTTTATATGAACTTTTTTCTTTATTTTTTATAGTACAATCAGCTCAGAAAGTGCCGGTAACACTAACCGAATCACCCTGTATATGGGACGAAATATGTTGAATTTTAATGTTTTAATTCCGATTTTAAATGTCTACGTGCATGCAGGCAAATCCCACCTGTGTTATTCGTACAAATCGATAATCGTTTCAGCGGTTGTGGATACTCCTCCGCTAACAATTTATGTGGAAATAGGACAAGAACTCGGTGTTAAACTCGAGTTCGTTAACATTGCCGAGTGAGCGATGAAAGTAGTGGAGGTTCTCCCGGCCGTGTGGGAAAGAGGAGCCGAGGCAGTAACGAGGGTAGGCGGTGCTCAGCGGCCGTGGTAACCGGTGCTGAGTAGAGACCGGTGACCGGTGTAATGCGGAGAATGACGGGAACCGGGCCACCGGGCACCCGCCCACCAGCGTCAATTAATGTTCAACCTTTAGGGTGAGATTTTTATCTGGTATCACCACATTTATTGGTCGAAGACGTCCCGCTTCATATCGTACAGTCAATGTATGTCTCATTATGGACTTTTTGAATTTTGACAAACGCATAATTTTGAAAAGAAAGTAATTGATTGTATAGAACAGGTATTCGGGAGATAAATGGGCTAATTCTTTAGTTCGATAATAGTGGTAATTGTTCTTTCTGTTCTGTGGTGAATGTTCGTGTGCATGTGTTAGGCCAGGAAGAAATCGGATATGTCACAGACTAAAAGGATTACAAACCTCTGGTGAACATTTAGATCCAACAATAATTCAATTCAATAAAGAGTGACAGTGAACCATCTTTCAAGTGAATGAAAACCCCTGAACAAGACTCAAGGAAAAACCAAAAACTAAGAGGCGAAACGAACTGTTAATGTAGGTTAAGGAGTTTTAGAAAGATCCTTAGTACCCATGATAAGTACGACTTTTACTTTTGTTAACGAGTGCAAAACGAAATAAGTGGATGGGACTCTCTGACCATGAGCAGGTTACGCAACATCTTGCTCGGTAGATATAGGCATCCGCACCTTGGGAATTCCATTTGCTTCCTTATTATTTATTTACTGTTTCCAAATTCTCAGAACGTTCATGAAGAAAGCAGTGAGGCGTCCTGCCGCGTGGTACTTCTACAGTTGAGACGCTTAATGACTGCGGTAGATAAGGTATATCGTACCTTGAAATCTATTGCTCCTTATCATTTATTTCCTGTTTTCAATTCTCAGAAACGTCATTTGCATGCAGCAGTGAGACGTACCTGCCGCGGTTACTTCAGCAGTTGAGACCTTAATGACTTGCAGGTAGATAAGGTATCTCAGTACCTGGAATCCATTGCTTCCTTATCATTTATTCCTGTTTCCAAAATCTCAGAACGTCATGGATGCAGCAGTGAGGCAGTCTTGCCGCGCCTGGTTTACTTCAGCAGTTTGAGACCTTAATGACTGCGGTAGATAAGGTATCTCGTACCTTGAATCCATTGCTTCCTTATCATTTATTTCACTGTTTTCCAATATCTCAGACGTCATGAAGCAGCAGTGAGGCGTTCCTGCCGCTGTAGTTCAGCAGTTGAGGCAGTATTGACTGCGTAGGTATGGTTATCTCCCACATTGAAGCCATAACGCCTAATTTAATTGCCCGATACCACACATTTATCAGCGATTATCCATTATACGGCAATGCTGCGATGTTCTGCGTACCACTTTCCTGGGTACCATTCAACGCTTTCCCCGCCTAACTAATATTGTCACAGCCACCGCGGGCGAGTGCTGTCCCTGGTATTCGCTGGAGGGGACGGTTTCTTCCTTCAAGTTTGATATCCATAAAAACTACCATTTATCAGAGCCGGGCAGCAAGATGGTGCCATTGGACAAAATAATGGAATGAATTTTTATGACCATTAATTTATTCGCGCTACTATCCAGCAGCTGTGAATTTTTCTTAATTATGTTCTTTTATCGTTAGTTCGTTACTTCTACTCATCCCTTTTTTATGTCCTTGAGTTTTATGTTCTGTGTTTTTTGTGTGTCACTACGTTACAATATATTGGAATGTAGGTATTTGGTACGGGTTTATGGTGCGGCTTCATAGCACCTAATCTTTTAGCACCTAATCTCATACCACCTACAGAAAAAAATTTCGTCATTTAGGTGCTGTGATACTTTGGCGCTATAAGTTTAGGTACTGTGCAACGATCCACGGTTTCGTTTTTAGGTGCCGTGAGACTGTTTCAAGTTTCAGTGTCCACAGCACCTCTCGCTTTGTTCCAAAGGGGCCTTGGTGGGGACAGAGGGGATGGAGGAGAATCCAACCTTGCCCCTCACCCCGCTCCCGACGACCCGCCCATTACTGTCCTCTACAGCAGGGCGAGCAGGTCGGACGAGCACAAGGCGAGGCGACACCGAGATAGACAATTGTATCCTCGCACAAGAGAAGGGTCCGTGCGCTTGGCGGGCGGCGGTTGTTGATTACAACTAATAATGGCAAAAATAAAATTATTTGACTTGAATTTGAATGAAATGTTTAGGCCCAAACCGCAAATCTTGCACATAATTCAATTAATGTAAATTATTTGTTCATCTTTATTTCATTGTGTTTTACATTTTTATATAAGTTTTTATC
This sequence comes from Homalodisca vitripennis, assembly GCF_021130785.1. NCBI lineage: Eukaryota > Metazoa > Arthropoda > Insecta > Hemiptera > Cicadellidae > Homalodisca > Homalodisca vitripennis. The sequence goes on from NW_025787157.1 coordinate 5,574, forward strand.
GTCATTGGAATTAAATGTGTTCATATCGTATATTCCGTGCACTAGAAACCGGTAATAATTTGCATTCAAATCTATACAAAAATAGGCAAAAGCCTTTTAAATCATTCATAACTTATTCTGCAATTTCCCTACGTCAGACAAAGTAAATATTTTATACACGTAAGTATCATGAACTTACATAAGAAGCAAATTTTATTGGATTAAAATGTAACATCCATAGGGAATTTCAACCATTAGAAGAACTATAGTTTAGCTTTTTTTAAACCTCCCAATGTTCTATAACAGTGAAATTTGACTCACGAGTTTTGATACGTTCAGCCGAAAAATCTAGCCTTATTTCATGCCAAACTGCTAGATAACGTGTTATAATTGTATACATAAGTACTATACATATATGATGTTTTTGTGAACCAAATACGAGATTACTTAAATTAACCGATGTTAGAAGCATTGAAAGACTAGACTGAGTGTAAACTAAGTGGTTTTAGCGCACAGACGATTTCTTCTTTATCTTAAAATCAATAGAGTTCTTATTTAGACCAAATAAGAGCATATGTACCACGTTTGAAGTCACTAGGGCCTTTATAATAAGAGTTATCGTACAGACGGACGGCACAACAATCCATTTCAATTAGAAGCCTTTCGATTCTTCATAAAGCGTTAATAAATAGGCGGTTCTTTACATTGCATATAAAAAAAATATATTTATTTTACAATTTACTATATTAAACTTATAAGTCAAACTGCAATTTGTATAATACATTCCATAAAAATAACGCGAATCTAACTTGAGCGTTTTTTATAGTAAAAAAGTCAAACTGTACCAAAATGGATTATATTTAGGTTTGTAATATTTAACTCAATGGTGTTCTCCGTGTTTATCAAGATGTTTTGTTGCAATGTAAAAACAATCTACACTTCGTTTGTGCTGATATTTTGAAAAGCACATGGAATCGCATGGGACAAGCACGTCGTGGAATCATGGAAGTGTAAGAAATGAATCTGCGGCTCAGGTAAGAGTAAATAGCAAAAATATAAACAATTACTAAGGGAATTGTGGCCAAATTGCAAGGAAAGAACTTTTTGTCAAAATGGAGGATTACCGTTAAGGCTCATTTTGAAATATATGATATTACTTTTAAGAAACAAATGCGTGTGAATATTTAAGGAAGCCCATAAAATTTTTTTCTATTTATTTTTGCTTATAAATTTGTAATGCTTATAATTACATTTTTTGTACATATTGTTAATGCTGCTTTATTCTAAGTAATATTATAATAATATCGTGGTATTACCATTTATTAGATTTACACTGCTTTTGGTTAGTTTATGAATTTAGTTTAAGTGAAGACAATGTTATGGAAATATGAAATTGGACAATGAACACTAAGATAACTTTATTGTAATTATGATTCAACTGAACTCCCGCACGCGCGGATTGGAGGTGCACTGGGAGGTCAATTGTATTTTTAGATAATAAAGAAGATTGAACTTTAACTTGAACTTTGAAAAAAATTGATTTAAGGAATATTATTTTTAATATTTTATTAAAAAGTGCATATTGTTGTCTATCAATGGCATGAGTATACTTTATAAAAAAGGTGTAGATGTCTAAATTCTTTCATTCTGGCTTAGGGGGTTATATGAAATAATATCCATAGTATGATTTACAAAATAAGACCTACATAATTTACACATAACAATGAATCACAACATTATTCTTATTTCGACAAAATTTTTAGTAATCCGTTGAAATGTTAAGAAATGTCTATAATAAGAGGTGGATCAAAATAGTTGCCTGGAACTATTTTACTATTTGAAAACTTATTCTTAAACATTGTTTCATTATTCGAATTTTAATCTGAGCATTTCAAAAAGTTGTTGACACTCAGTTCATGTTCGTAAAACAGGCAGAAACATTTTTAAAATAAATTAAATTTCAGAACGGGGCATGATCCAGTAGATACGTAGACAGCAAATTTTTTTTTATTTATATACTTTAAAATATATAATATATATATATACTTATATATACTTACTTATATATATATACTACTATATATATATATCAATATATATATATATATATATATATTACCTAGCAGTATAACCCTCTGTCGGCTTTCGCACCGCCAAATCTTCGGTTGAAAAATTGTTACCATAGATCTATGTATTTCTTATCTCTATAACCATAAATAAATAGTCTAGAGATAAATGCGATAGTCACTCAAAGCTATTCCAATCTCCTGAATCCAATTTTAGATTTAAGTTTAAAGAAATCAGAGATTTGGGATCATGAGTCATAAAGTGAAACAGTTTTTTATAAGATTAGTAGTTTCCCTCCCACATTCCATGTTAATTTATTGGACGTGTCTTTACGATGGCTTCAGTAACTATAAGCAGTTAGCCTTTTTATCCCAATGACGAAAAGTTGGTATCGTACAAAGTCAAAGAATTGCTGCAGTCAATATGGGGTCTGTTCTGGTCGTTTAAATTCCTCCACCCGGTCCTAATCTATTTATAGTTCCACAATTGATTTTTGCTCTTGCGCTTAACCAAAACAATGGTCTCATATGATGGTTTCGGAATCATAACTTAGATTCAAATTTTGATGACCTACGTGATTTTGATATTTTTACCGATCGCTAAATATGTAATTAGGGGTATATGCTTCAAGGAGTATTAGGGGCAATATTATCTCCCTATTTGCTTTTTCAATTAACAATAGTAAAAAGGGACCATACACAATGTTAAAGGAACTAACCAGAATTAGATTACGTTATGTGCCAACATTCAAACAGGGCTTTATACAATAAGGCAGTTGTTATTGATAACAGCGTTATTAAATAGGCATATTCTATTGTATTAGAGTGGGGAATTATTGATCCTTTTGGCGCAATCTAGATAATTAAAAATTTTAAATAACTTCCGTATTTGCCAATTTATACATTTTACACTACTGATTTAGCACTTTAACAATAATTCAATATTTTACTCAAATCTAAATGTAAACACATGGTTCTCTGGGCCTCTTTGATAAACTTCAGCCTGGAAAAGTGTTAACAGCTACTCTAAAGATGTTTAATTCAGACCAAAAAGCTTATACTGGTATCCAAATTTCTGCACAATCCGTTTTTTTATAGCAGTTTTCAGCGTGATTCGAGGAAAAACCATCTTAACGTCGTAAACATACAAAACACTCCCAACACATCCAAATATCCAAACATTCAAACTTTCGCATTTATAAATATTAGTGGGTTAAATACGAGTATTATCATTATTAAAGATTGCGCCAGTAAACGCACATATTAAAGAAGCGTGTCTTGTTTTGGGCTGTTTCAAAAAAATACACAAAACTTGTTGGAGTCTTTATAAAAATTTATTAATCAGCCTGCTATCTCTGAATTTTGGTGTATTGGCGCGAATATCTCATCTTAGTAAATGATTGGCATAACAAAAATATAAATTTAATGTTTTAAAATTACATTGCAAAAGCTGAACATTCATAGATTAAAAAAGACCATGGTTTAAACAAAGTCGTGAATCTTAAAAAGGAGGATTGAGGACCAATTAGAACATTACTTGAAAAAACTGAGAGAACAAGTATCCAGTAAGGCTTCAGAAGATTCATATAAACAATTGACATACAGTGCAAGGACAGACCAACATCAACACACGTAAATATTAACACTTTTGTTGACTGGTATATACTGAGTGAGATCGACTACTCTCAGTCCTCCCACTGCGTCCCGTAAGAAGTTTGCCGAAGTCTACCTTGTAGACGTGATGTGTTGTTAAAAAATTAAATCTTCCTGATTTTTGAGGATCAAAGTTATTAATTGTTTAGGACGGCCAAGGGTCGCAATACCTCTTAAAATGTTCCATAATGATTACTATTAAAAACATATCCATTTCATTGTAATCTATTTATACAGGATGTATTACAGAGGAAAGAAATAAAATTTTATAATATATCACAGAAAAGAGGCTTTCAATCTCGGTTTTTTAATTGTATATAAAAAATTATAATTATCAGAAATAAACTCTAATTTATTATCTCGCTCACTTGCCTACAATAACGGGCATTGGAGATTAACCTGGCAACCATGCAGTGTGGTCTCAGCACTCCAGTGCACTGGCACACCAGGAAATACCACATGTGTATGACCATTGATTCAGGCACACTGCACAGTTACGAGGCAACGCAGCAGGAGTGCCTCGGGAAAAATACACCAAATATTGCAATGTGTCCCCTTGCTGAGTAATTATAAAAATGCATATTTTGTTTTTTTGTTCAATCTGCAAATGCTCAATAACAATATTATATTCATTTCTTTCTGCCTATTATAATTATGCAAGTTTGCTATTCAAAATTTAATGATGACACATTGTTTATTTGTAATATACCAATACATGAGTTCCACAAACTAGTTAAAATCTTTTATAAAAAGTTAATCCAACCAAAGCTTAATAAAAAGTCGATTCACAGTGTTTCTAATGTGGTTGTGATTTTGTTATTAATTACTGATAGCATTTGTTTTTCAGGATAATGAATTGCAATTAATTTTAGCGCTATTACCTCAATAATATATTAGGCCAAACCAAGCATTGTTATTGATTAAAAAAACACAATATGCATCGTATGGACAGATTTAAAAAAATTTTATTCCCGTAACATCCAAAATGATTACAATCAACAGTCTAACTAAAAAACACTTACACTACTACATCCAACAATATATACCTAGAAATGTTAAGCACAAGAAAAGAAATCATTCATTGGTTGTTGTCCAATCGATAAGTTTATGGGTTTGTCGTAAAGGTACCACACAAGAATGTTTTAGCGTGAAGCTTTATCTGACATTCATCTTAGCGTAACAAGATCCATTTGATTTAAACCACACTGAGGTAGCCCGCGTAATCAAACACCTTCTTGCTTCAACTTGATACAACTTGACAAGAAACTTGATAGTATGTTCCAAGTAGTATTGTCTGATAGTGGAGATACTTACGTAACACGAGTTCTGTTGAGTCCGTTAGCAATAAGGAATCTTTAACCTAATAACGGTAAGGAAATTGAATTAATATAGTAATAACAAACATAATAGGCTGTCCACAACCCTGGCCGTGCCCCTTCCATGCCCCATCGGTCCATACCCCTCACCCTCTCCACCCAATATATGCTGCCTACTGCATTTACCATAAGATAGAAACCACACTTACTTCTCACTGTCTTTATAGGATCACTACGTACATCACCCGCACCCTCTTTAAAGCCGGATTCCCATCTTAATCCCGAACAGTAGTTCAATGTTTTACACTTCGCCCTGCTCCTTCTAACTCACTGTTACCATTGCTCACCACGGCTTGTCATCTCCAAACATTTTTATAGGACCATCCTTAATTTAGTGACTAAACATTGCGCTATCACTGATGTAATTTACCTTCTCTATTGTAATAAGTTTCGATTGATGATTATTTTCCCAGCCTCCGCCAAAGGTTATCATCATGGTAAAAACAGTCTTTCTACATATTACCAGGACACAGGTAAAATTTTATTACTGGGGCATAGCCTCTCAGGGAAAAACTCCTAGAACCCTTTCTCTACAGAATCGGGCATATACTACACCTCATAGTTAATGTGGTTTTCAGAAAAACGTTACTGTTTAAATTCTTTCTAAAATATATTGTTAGATTTATTGTTACTTAATTAAATTCTCATTTCGCTTATCATCGAAGTTTTAACTCTTTTTGTGGCTACTTCTAGATGACCATTATCCATCAAATTCTGAGAGACTCCTACAAAGGATACATGTTCTCTCTTTCACAATCTATGGGTAAATTTATATTACATAACGTTCATTCCTAATAAACATGAAGGCTTATATGATACTGAACAACCCTTTTATTTGCGTGTTAACCGAAAATTGATAAAACAAAATGAGTTTTAAAGTTACTTCTCAGCAGTGCGATATTTATATGATCAAAGTCCTGCTCGCAGATAGCTAAATGTTTGTAATTTTCGTTTCTATCTGGCACGCGAGAAACGCCTTATATGTGCGTCAAAAACCTCTCCCCTAGGCCTTATATCTATTGGTTACTGACCTATTTATCTTATTTTTGCGTCGCCCTTCTCGTTACGTTCATCACTCTTCTCACACGGTGCGCGTTAGATTTCATAACATTTCCTACAGCTCTATTTTTCCCTATAGTTCAACAACAACCCCAACCGCGCAAAGCCTGTCCAACTATATATTGAGTAAGTTCTAATGTCGAATTGTCTCTCCGAAACCCAAAAATTACATCTTATTCACTCTTGGTGGTCCAAGTACCCACTATACCAAATACAATTCTATGCTTTCCGAACACTTTAGTCCTCACACACCTAACCTGTGTGTTAACGCTTTGTGTAGTCTTTAACTGTAGAGAGATAAAATGTTTATTTATGAACTAGACACATGGACAAGAAAACTCTATGCAATGACCGACAGAGTTTTTTTGGGATCGAGCAAATACATCTTCCCTTACTAAGGTACGGAACATTCCAATCATAGTTGAAAACAACTGGTTTTGTCAGATCCCATCAATAAGAGCAGGCGATCTCACGTCGGAACACACCTCTAACAATACAAAATTTCTTCACGTTGTAAACTTGTTATGGTCATTTTAACGGGCACGGTTTATTTTAGACATGTTCAACACGACAAAGTAATTCTTTTGCATCATATTAAAAAATAAGACAAGAGAGAACTATCCCAAAAAGATGGAACAGACGAACAAAATAAACGAAACCACCCCCATTATCGATACCAGAGAAAGAAAAATAAAGATAGTTGCACTGAAATAACCTCGATCCTAGGGTCAGACTAAAAAACATTATCAAAGACAAATGGCTTTTTTCTTGTTATTCTTTGCGTTATTATGGGCTTTTTTTAATGGGCTTTCTGTTTTTAATATCTCTCTTATTTTTTTTTTATTTGCTTTTCTCTGGCTTTTTTGGGCGTTCTTTCTTTTTCTCTTTCTTCCTTTTAATGGGCTTATTTGTTTTCCTTGCTTTTTCGACCCCAGGATGTACTACAAAGGAACGTTTTACAGCGGAAGTAAGGAAGTGTAAGTTTTTATACAACGACAACACCGTAGTTTATATTCTATAGTCGGGTACTACGACTTCCGATCGCAAAAACGCAGGTAACATCTAGGTTTATCTTCTTTAACATACGATTTGTATAACCAATCTATATGACGCTAAGTTGTGTTGTGTGTGTGGTTTAGTGTATTTGTAGAGTGTTTGTGATGCGTGTGTGTGCTATGTGTTCTAGTTAGTGCGTGTGCGATGCGTGTGCGTGAAATTTAATACTTTTTACAGGATAGCTGGAAAGATGCAAAACATCATAATATACTATTTTATACTAGGGTTTGGCATTTTATATTATATCATCTCGCTATGGGTAGTTAATCTTACATACATACACGCTAATTGACTTATCTGTGACAGTTATGAGCGTCATGTGATGTGAGGCACATTTGTATATTACAAATAGGACATACAGGAAGGTCTTTCTAACAGAATTTCCAAAGATCCCATTTCTACCCCTAAATGGGTGTATTATATTAATGGAAAAAGCATAGTAGTGTATTCGCTCATTTTATAAAACACTCGTATAATTCAAAATAAAATAATTTAAGAGCACCCTATGAGCAAAACAGATAAATAAGGCAGAAAATTTAACAGGATTGTTGTCACTAAAAAGAACAGTCACCATTAGTTCAGCCGACAATGAAAAACATTGACAACTTCTACAGATTATGACAGGTCCAAGACGTCCAGACGCGATTGAACTCAATAAATGGGCTTGAATTAATTTACATATCGCGCAAACAATAATAAAGTCGACTCACTATTAAATTATATCAACAAATATTGTCACAATAAGCTTATTGCGCCACAAGACTAAGCGACCATGAATTTGTTGGGAATGAAAGTTGTAGAGAATCAAAAAAAATAGTTATTGATAACGCTTGAACCAATGAATGATTGGCTGGGGGAGGCTGTAAGAGAGAATACTAATATTTTGACTGAGGGACAGAAATTCGTCGGAAGACTGTGTCAGTGAACATGAGGTAAACAGTGAAAATATAATACCGATAACAAAGACGATGGTGATAGGATTATGGAAGGTATTCGGCCGCTTCGCTTTGAGGAATATTTAATTTCCCTCAAATTATCTGTTAGTGAATTTACAAATATAAGTTTAATTAAATATTTGTTTTGGGTAAATGGATAATTTAATCGCCTTTCCTTAGATTAATATATTTACCAGAATCATACAAGCCTAATTTAAACATTTTCCTGTTTTGGTTTGTGTGAAAAATAAAACTGTCGATATTTTATCTTGTGATTTTGGCATACGGGGCAAGTTGGTATGTGTGTTTCATTAAGCCATAATGTAGTAAGGTTCCGGCACAGTTACTGTGTACCTCGCTTGTTCTGCACCCTCACTCATAAGTAAAGACTATTAGTAATAAGCATTGCGTGATTTATAAATAAATACAAGTCTAATGAGTTTCCCAAAAAACTTGTTAGCCTTTAATTATTAACTTAGAACTCTGAATTATCAGTATGTCGTTCTTTAAGAGACATACAACAAATTATATATTATATTTTTAACTGTAATTATTTTTGAATTAGGAGGAGTTAAATTGGAGAAAGCTTAAATTTAAAAGAAAACTGTGTTTTTCTTCATATTTTTGATTATCACAATCAATAAACATATCTAAAATATCTCAATTTCGCTATATATAGATTAATACTACCTAAGCCGTCAAACGTTTTAAGATGTAATAAAGGGGTATATATTTAATGTGGTAGACGTTTTAAGTGAGATGTTTAGTGTGTGTGAGAGAGGTCGCCGGGATCCGGTAAAAATAACATAATATGTCATAATATAAATTCCTAAACGAAACGTCCACCGGCTTCAATTCTTCCGGCGAGCGCGTTTATGCAACCCGCACAGCACGTGTCAATAACCAACTCAGAGCTCTCCCCTAACCACGCGACTCAACGGACGGTTCGCCCACTGGCCACGGATAGTGGTGGCGGCCTACCCTCCGGCGATCCCCACCACTCCCTTTTAGGTGGTGTGATATTAGGTGCTATAAAATCCAGC
>NW_025787158.1:0-34884 GCF_021130785.1 Homalodisca vitripennis
TTTTTAAAAAGGATTGTTTTTTATAATGATTAGAATGTACATACATTACTTTTTTATAATGAGAATGTTTTCAAAGAAAAACTGCTTGCATGTTTAATTTGTCGATGTGATTTTTTTGTTAAAAATGGGGAAGTACAACTGCTTAGAATTATATCCATAAATAATCCATGTGCTTATCGCATTTTCTTATCATAACTGTGCTTTTACTCTTAACTTAAATTATTTTCAAGTGCTGCTTGATATTTTTCATCTATCCCCATCTTGGGGATTTTCATTTGTAAAGTGTCCATTTTAACCACATTTTGTTTTTGAATTTGTGGTTTAGTTTCACATTTTTGATTTTTAACAAACTTGACCTTCAGTGTTCAGATTTGATTTTGTTTTGTACAAAGAAACCTGTTGGTGTACTTTGATGTTAGTTGTAAACAAACAAAATTTTACTCTTAGAAAGAAAAGAATCCGAACAATCTAGACAACTGTATGGTGTGAAGGGACCAGTGTTTGTGCCTATATTAGTACTTAGAGTTGATAGTGTAGAGTTATGTTTACATTATGTTACAATATTGCTTTATGTTATTTTGTGTTGTCTCTGTACCCCTCAGTCTTTGTATATACTATAATCATGTTCGTAAGACCATGTATCATGTAATCCTGAGTCGGAACGCATTGTGTTATCCAATCTTTGTTTTAAATACAGTATATTGATCGATATTAATTCATTTTATTTGAAAACCTTTCACGTGATAATTTATGACATAATGACTTTTTATGTGGAATAAAACTGTACAACCAATACTACTACGAGAAATAACAAATTTTAGGTGGTATTTTAGTCTACAATATTAAAAGTCATGTAACGTGCCGAACAAAAAAAATAAAAAAAAACATGAGCTATAAAAGTTAGTAACAAAACCTTGACAATTTAGTACGTAGTAAGTTAGTACATGGTTATCAGTTTTTTTGAGGTTATGCTAATAGAAACCTCATTATTACTTATAAATTAATTATTTATCTTTGTAATTGATAGCAATTAAGTGCAACAGCAGTGTTTTTCCTATAACCGAAAAAACCCACCTGTAAACAGAAAAATTTGTTAATTCAATAATTTAATTTAAATGTATAAGCTCACTAACTAATATTCTCTGAAACTTCAACTCATAGACTATTGTACCCATATTCAGGCAGCTATGAAACTCCAGAAAGTAGCTGGGAGACTTGTAAAGGTCTTCTAGTTCTTCGGACTTATATGGGCGAAACATGAAACATTGCTAGTACAGGCATTTACACTACCTATTCGTTACAAACAAACAATAAATGAACATTCAAGAAATATATAGAGTTTTATCACACCCTAATATAAATATATATATATATATATATATATATATATATATATACATACGAGTATATATATATAAATGAATGTTTGTGTGTTTGTCCTTTATGGAATCGTAAACTATTTGACCGATCATTATGAAAATGTGTATGTTATATGTATTTTTCGACGGAGAAGGTTTATATACTATGCCTATTAATGTAATCTCGCCACCAGACACTACTGCATATGTTAAAAGTTTTTTAAAGCGCCCTGCACACTATAAACTGCGATTACGAGATAGTTACGTATATTAAATAGCAAAAAACTATTTGAAGGCGCTAAGCTTTGATGTTATATTTGTCTTCAAAATACATTTCTGGTTGAACTTAAAGCTTGAGTGTTAGACCACTTTATAATTAAAGTACATGTACGTAGACAATGGCTTATAAACATACACTTTTTGACAGATTTTCTTGATTGTGGCAACAATACAAAACTCTACATAGTCGTTGGAAATATAATTTCACTTGAACCCAGAAGTGCACGTACACGTAGGCGTGCGAAGCTGCGGGAAACAGCTAGTACTATATAAAATGAATCGCTAAATGTGTTTGCTAAGCGTAATTTTGAGTACAGCCAAAACCAATTTCAGAAAATGTTTTTTAATACTCACTGAAGTCCAAGGGGGGGGGAAGATTTATACAGAGAGTTTCCCAGATAATATAAGAATTGAGAAAAATAATTAACATTTTTACGACATCTAATCCGAAGTTAACTGACACTTAACAGCTGTTGATACTTTCAGCTACAGTTCATCAAAGAGGCATAAACATTTGTGAGGAACAACATAAAAGAAATAACATAAAGGATTTCTGTTATCCTTTCAAATCTTCCAATGACTTTAGTTAATACTCGTAACCGTAACTGCATAATAATTATAGAAATGAACCCGTTAAAATAACCAAAGGAGAGTGTAAAAAATCTGTATATAAAAATAGCATGTACAGCGTTTCCCTTCAAGTAGCCAAATGTCACCAGCGCACTACGACTACAGTTTCTAACACTACTGTACCCTATCGACGAGATGGACACCATCTAGCTGGAAAAACTTCACACAAACCAATACAGAACAATGGAAGAAAGAAAATGCCTCCCTCATATCCTGAATATGTAGAACTCCAAGCAAACACTACCAACGAAGTGCAACCTAACTGCTCGAAGGCACTAAACACAACCACACTTCCACTGAATCCTCAAAGAAACCACCATTTTCTAGTAGAGAGATGCCAGCCAGATAAAACAACTAACGAACCAGTTAAGACAAGAAAAACCTCCGATAACTGCAATGAAACGTCCAGAGGATCAGAGTATACAGGATTTCTACAATAAAAACATAACATTTTTTATACACCTCAATGGAAAGCCTCACACCACTGAAAAAATTTTTTTAGAGAAAACTCGGGAACACCAACAAACCACTTAACAGAAACACTCATCAACTGCAGTAACTCTCAAATCCCACAAACAAAACTAACAATATTTCATCAAAACGCAGACCGGCTTTCAAATAAAATAGATATCCTAAATGAACTTATTACAGAAATCACCCCAGATGTAGTCATTATTACAGAGCATGGCCTAATGAAAGGCAATTTGGAAAACACTAAGCTTCAAGGCTACACATTAACCTCAAACTACTGTAGACAAAACCATATTAAAGGAGGTGTTGCTATATACGTAAACGAGAAGCTTGAAAAGGAAGCAACGTGTTTAGAAGTCTCACACTACAGCCTTGAACTAGTATGTGAAACTAGCTGCTATTAAAATAACTATCTTGCAGAAGGACTACTGCAATAAATAATTATTGGAATATACAGACCAGAGAACAGTTTTGAAATTGCAACAGAGATAATTGGAAATGTCCTGAATACAATTCCTGAATGGAATAGCACTGTGGTTGTTATGGGTGATATCAATGTAGACTGTTTAACACTCAACACAAAGCAACAGAAACTCGATGAACTACTAGCAGAGTACAACATAACAAGGACTGCTCTTCCACCAACAAGAATAAACTCCCCACAGTGCCATAAAAAAAAAATTAAAAAATTTCATCTATAGACCCATGGTTCTGCTCAAATATACCGAATGAAAACCTCACCGGCCAAGGCAGAAGTTCTTCATGCCACATATCTCTGACCACACAGGACAACTTTGTACCTTAAATATCACAAGACAGGAAAATGTATGAACGATTACTCTACAAAGACACCTGAATGACAGAAACCTAAGACTTTTTAAAAACCTGATTGGGAGAGAAAACTGGGAGGATGTTCTACTGTCGGACAATGCAGATGCAGCTTATGACAACTTTATTGAAACAATTACCTACAACCTGAACAGAGCGTGCCCATACATCAAGACTAGAAAAAAAGAACCAGAATAAAACCTGTATACCAGTGGACCCTGAATTAAAAATAAAGAAAGAAAGATTCATTAAAGCACAAGAAGCATACCTAAGAACAGGTGGAGCTGAACTAAAAACTGACGCAGCCGTTAAGAAAAGAGACTATGACCTGCACATTAAACAATCTAGGAAACATCAAACTGACAACTTCATCAGGAACTCTGACAACAAGGCAAAAGCTATCTGGAAATCAATAAATCAAGAGAAGAACAACAGGACAAAAACAGCAGAACTCTCTAAATTGGAAATAAACGGTAATATAATAACAGAATCCGAAGCTATTGCAAACCAACTAAACACTTTTTTTGTAAATATAGCAAACAAAACACTGACCTCTCAGTCCAAACAACCACAGAAGCACTGAGGTACTACTAGACCCCCAGATCACACCTGAGAACTTAGTACTCTGGCCAACAAATCCGTCAGAAGTAAGAAAAATCATCAAATCATTAAAGTCAAAGAACTCTGCTGGTCTGGATGACATATCCTCAAAAATATTAAAAATGTGTGAACTGGAAACGACAAAGCCACTAGTACATATAATAAACAAATCTCTCATTCAAGGCATTTTTCCCACAGAACTAAAACAAGCTAAAATATACCCTAAACACAAACAGGGAAGTAAAACAAAAGAAGAAAACTATAGACCAATATCGCTGCTCTCAACTTTTTCCAAGGTAATTGAAAAAATTGTGCTAGTCAGATTGCTGGACCACCTCATCAGAAACAGCCTACTACCAGAGGATCAACATGGTTTCATAAAAGGCCGCTCAACAACTACTGCCACAATAAACCTGGTTGAATATCTGATACAAGCAATAGAAGCTGGGGACACAGCAACAGCAGTGTTTCTTGACTTTAGTAAACCTTTTGACAGCATAAGCCATGAAATGCTAATCAGAAAATTACAACAACTGGGAATAAAGGGAACATCACTGACGTGGTTTGCAAGCTACCTAAAACACAGAACCCAAGCTGTAGCAATCAGAACAACCTGTAATGGAACAATCCAAACAATAATTTCAAACCACCAAAGCGTACAAAGAGGAGTCCCGCAAGGATCGGTCTTAGGACCTATCCTGTATATTCTATTTGTCAGTGACTTCCCTTCCTTCTTAGACGAACTCTATAAAACACTGATGTATGCAGATGACACTGTGCTCTTGAACAGAAACATTGAACCTGACCATCTGGAAGCTGAGTCTTTTGATGTATTTAACAAAACAGAAAAATACTGTCAAACAAAATGACCTTGTCCTCAACAGGAGGAAAAGCCAACAGATTATCTTTGGACGAAGAAAGAAAAGATGAAGTAGTCCCACTGCCAGAACTCTTGAGGGCTGAAGAGGCTAAGTACCTAGGTATAACCATTGACAACAAATTATCATGGACACCTCACGTAAACGAGCTATGTGGGAAGCTGAGCTCAGCCCTATATGTACTAAGAAGGTTGAAACAAATAAGTGGTGATGACACAGTCAGGACAGCCTACTTCGCACTCCTCGAAGCACACTTAAGATAGGGGATAGCAGTATGGGGTGCCACCTCAAAATCAAACATGCAAAGAGTCTTAATTCTACAAAAGAAAGCAGTCCGTATACTGGCTGGACTCAATCCAAGAGACCACTGTCGCAGAGCTTTCAAAGCAAAAATAAAATACTAACTGTCATTTCTCTATACATAATAGAAACAGTAATGTATGCCATCAAGCAAGAACTTGAAAGAGGTTACAATGTGCACACTCACAACACAAGAACAGCCAGCCACTATACCCTACCACAACAACAGATTGGCACTCTTTGAAAGGCAGCCAACTTATAAAGGGACCAAATTCTTGAACATCCTGCCCGAAAAAATAAAAAAAACACTAACTGTACCAAGGAGATGCGGAACTTGCTAGTCAAATGGCTCCTAGAAAGACCCTTCTACTCCATAGAAGAATTTGAGAACTGGAGAAGAGAACCCCTACAAGACAATGAGATCTACGCACCATGACGGGGACGGGACAACAAGCCCAACTTCAAGGAAGGAAGACACATATGAATATGAACTCATGTACTTTTCTCTATGATAATGTACACAGTTTGTAATAAATAAATAAATAAAAAATAATAAATAAATAAATAACTAATTTGAAACAATCTATATGTTTATTTTAATCTTTTTTTTTTGTTTAAAGTTCATTAAGAAATAGCAAAACATTTTTTTACCAGATTAGAGAACTGTTATTACTATATCCATTACACAATTTTTGAAACTACGTCAAGAGGTCAAATTTTTCCTTCTGGCTTAGTTGGATTTTACATGTTATCTCAAATTTTTATAAAGGCTCAATTTTCTTGTATACTACTAAAACTTTTGAACAACCACTATCTTGAAATCTTAAGGGCTATAAAAAAAGTATTAACAATTACAGTAGCTTTAAACTGCTTAAAACACTGTCTCAATTCTAATTTGTGCTATAAAACATCGCAGACTGAAATTTTTTACAAATACAAATTGCCGCCATCCGAAAACTTTCTATTGATTGAGACTAACTAACGAAAGAACTTATCCCAAACAATACATCACTTCAGTTATTTGAATTGGATATTAATTATGAACAATGTGTTCACTATTTTTTCCGCAAATGATTACTGTACATTGTTCAAATGATTTGGACTGCCGTTATCTGAAAAACTGTATTGACAAACCTGAGAATTGTAACAACACTAGATTTTCTTTATGATGAATAAAAACTTTGATGAAACTATTCCTTTGTAAGTATAAAAATTATACGTTTGCTTGTTTTTTAAGTAAATGTTTTAATAAAACATAACTTATGGTGGATTTGTAACTAAATCAATTTTTACGTTTTTACAAAAAATGTAGGTCTCTAAGATTTTTGTTAGTATCCTTTACCTATTAACAATATTTTAGTGCTTACAAGAGGGGAACTTTACTGGTAGTGACAAGGCTATGTTACGTGATTTTAAGCGAACTAGATCCGCCCACTAATTTGCCGCTAACCTCCACTTGTTTGAAATTTGTTTTGTTTATTGCCGATCTGTCACATTACTAATTAGTAGGCCTATAAGAACTTTTATTTTGAAAATTACTTGTGAAGCCTCGATGTATGTATCGATGTAAAGTATAAAAACAGCTAGTATGTATAACGTGTATACACCCCTATATACAGGGTGGAAAAAAAAGTATGGAAACGCTTTCACTAATTTTGTATGGCTTCACTTATACAAATTAAATTTTGTACATCACTACTTGTATTAAGAACCTAGTTTTTGAGACCAGTGGGGACATTTTATCTTTTCAGGGGGACGGCCCGTGAGGAGTCGGACGAAAATCTTAAATGTAAGCGTAGGCCGAGTTTGGTATCAAATTAAAGGTCTAGTAAAGAGAAACTCATTACCGCAAACCGCACTTAAAAAGGTTGACCCTATCCAGAGTACGGGCCGTATGAATTTCATGACAAAGAAATTTAGTAATTTTGTCTTGTGAAGTAACTAATTTACTTTCAGTAGTATGTTTTATGTCGGTTATTGTAAAATTATTTTTTTACCTCTACATTTGTTGGATAACAGTAAATAGGGGTTTTCCTGTCTTGTCTTCAAGAAACTGAGAGTATTCAATAATACCACCATAACTCCTTATCAACATGAGGTCAAGGTCCAGTCCCTCCAGCCCTTTTATCTCAGGCAAACATAAACTGGTTTAGGGCAATACAAACAGTACTGTCACAGCAAAACTCCACAGTTTTGTATTTTTAATATCAGCTTGGTTTTTAGTCTACGTTATAATTTCGTCCACGTAAGATAAAGTTGAAAGTCTTCACTAGAAGGTACTGCGATAGTTATACATTTTTTTACTTAAGTGTTTACATTTTATTCTACTAGTTTTAAAGGCAATGTCACTTAGTGAGTTTGAGAGAATAACGCTGCTTATGATGCGTGGGTATGGATATCTAGTTCGTCCCTATGAAGAAACAGCGCATTTGTTTAATGACACTTTTCTTGATAGACCCCCAATTAGTAAGTCAACAGTGTTTAAGACAGTAAAAAGATTTGAAGAAACTAGAACAGTCAAAGATCGCGAAAGAAGTGGCAGGCCTAAATCGGCAACAAATGAACAAAAATCTTTGGATGTACTCCAAACATTTGTTGAAAATCCCAGCACCTCGGCCAGAGTGTCTGCAGAAGATCTTGATATGAGCCATACCTCAGTGTTGAATGTTTTACACAAAAACAAGTATCACCCTTTTAAAGTAACCCTAACCCAAGAACTTGCAGAGGATGATTTTGATCGAAGGACTGAATTTTGCGAAATAATGATGAGAAAGTGTGACGAAATTCAAAAATTTTTAAGTTCGATATTGTTTTCAGATGAAGCTACATTCTTTGTTAATGGACAAGTTAAAATAGGCATAATTACCGTTACTGGGCCGACCATAATCCACACTGGATGATAGAAGGCCACACACAAAGGCCTCAGAAAGTGAATATGTGGGCTGGAATAATAAACAATAACATTGTAGGACCGTTTGTGATAGATGGAAATGTAACAGGCGAAATTTATTTCAATATGTTGACAAATAACATTTTTCCAGCAGTGCGTGCTCTTCTTGGGGCAAATTTTAATGCAGTATGGTTTCAGCAAGATGGAGCACCGCCCCATTACTATTTGCGGGTGCGCAATCTGTTCGATGAAGTGTTTCCTAACCGTTGGATTGGTCGCAGGGGTACCGTTGAGTGGCCGGCTAGGTCAACCGGATCTTAATCCACTAGATTTCTTTTTGTGGGGCTTCTTAAAAGATAATGTGTATAAAACTAAACCAGCCAACATTGAGGAGCTGACAAATCGTTTATTAGAAGAAGCAAGAAGAATTACACCCGAGATGCTTCAAAAGGTGACTGCAGTAGGTTTTTATAATAGACTAGCTCATTGACAACAAGTGTTCGGAGAGCAGTTTTTGAGCACCTCATTTAAAAGGTATGGTTATTTTTTGTAATACATAGATAATTTTTAATTTAATTCTTTTGGATAATTGTGTTCCATAAAGTGTCATTTTCAGTCAGAACAGTTTACTTGAGGACTGTGAAATTGTGGAGAAATAATAATTAATCAAACGTTACTTATGAAATTCAAACGGCCCGTACTCTGGATAGGGTCAACCTTTTTAAGTGCGGTTTGCGGTAATGAGTTTCTCTTTACTAGACCTTTAATTTTGATACCAAAACTCGGCCTATGCTTACATTTAAGATTTTCGTCCGACTCCTCACGGGCCGTCCCCCTGAAAAGATAAAATGTCCCCACTGGTCTCAAAAACTAGGTTATTAATACAAGTGGTGATGTACAAAATGTAATTTGTATAAGTGAATCCATACAAAATTAGTGAAAGCGTTTTCCATACTTTTTTTCCACCCTGTATATATATATATATATATATATATATATATATATATAAATTAGTTTTCCCAAAAGACTCATTCCTTATTAACTTTTTAAACAGAAATATATCAATCAATATGTTTGGGACTGTACAAATCATGGTTTTTGGAATATATGAGAACTTCAACCCCCAACCCTAACATGGTGGATTGAAGGGTACGTTAAAATAGTTAGATTTAGATGTACACCCCACAGAATAACATCTCATTTTGAAGGCTCTTATAAAACAAGATTAAAGCCACAAATCAGAGGTCTCTATCTCAATACAGTACAATCGCGGCCTGTTGATATTATAATTTAAAAACATATTCTAAAAATCAATAATTTTTGTGTTTGAGTTAACAAAATGTTAAGGTTAAGTTTATGAACCCTATTTATTTTAACATTATTTTGACATTACAAAATAACCTCACAGTTGTTCACAACTTTTAATTCGCTCAAAATCAATACTTTTGTTTTTTTTTAAGTTCATAAAAGATTAAGGTGAAAATTTAATTTTATTGAGATCATTTATTTTCAACATTACTAAATAATCAACTTCCGCGGTTGTTGACTAAAAGTATTTTTTTAGGCACATTTTAAAAATTAAAACTTTGACAGGCTACTATTTTGTGGTGTGTTGTACTGTTTTTTCTTTACAAGTCTTTTTAAAATCAGATGTCACTCAATGGGGTTTATGAATCCTACCCTCCCACATTGTTCCTCTATAAAGGCTTGGGACTCTTTAAAGTTTTAATAAATCCAATAATCCATGGTTTTTAGTCTTATAATGATTCCCCCCGGATATTGGTTGATGTATAGGTTATAGGTGATGTATTGGTTGATATATATTGATGTATATTGAAAAATTAATAGGAGGGAGAATGCAACTATTGGGACAGCTGGTAAATAGAGGGATGTATTACTTCAGATTTTTTTACTTAAGGTTTAAAATAAATAAGTTATTCTTTCAGGCAAATACAAAATTTATTGCTGAAATTATAAAAAACATGACAGGTTATAATTTAAAACCACTTTAATAAGTCTTATATACACATATCCATTGATAACTAAATTAGTAAACTGGTTCTTTCTGCTGTGTGGGTAGTAAGCCAAAACGTTTCTTAATGGCAATCCTCTGTCTGGAGTATTTATCTTCGGGTGAAAACCGTGCTGCAAACACATACATTTCTTATTACAGTTGTTAACAAATATGGAAAATGCCAATCTATGTCTAAATTAAGGAAAAATAATCTTTTATTTAGAAAACTTTGACCAAGTAAAAAAATTATTTTGTCTGAAGACTCCAACTTTATTAATATTTTTAAAGCACATACAACAATAATCATATCACTACTTTTAATTGTTTGAGTGTCAATCAGTAACCAATATAAGAAAAGGTTTAAAGTGCATTGTATGTGCAAGATGTTCAAACCGTAAAGTAAAGTGTTTGTCACCTTTGTTGACTGTAGCTTTTTGTACAATTATTAATTTAGCTCATACTGTCAACCCTGCTAGAAATGAAACAGCATTGCTTACAACTGTTTTTTCTGAATGATCAAGAATCAGAAAATCATCTCTATTACTCGGTAAAATGTGATTAATGTCTATATCATCATTCAAGATAGAAACTGCACCCACACAGTGACTGAATTTTTCATAATGTTTATATTCAAAACAAAAAAAGAGGTATTGTACAATTTTTTAGGATTTATAAAAATTGTTTTTGTTGATCCTTTTGATAGAACTGACTGCATCTTGTAATTACTAGATAATGGCGCAGCCATCAGTCTTTGGTTAAAAATGCTATCAAGTCAATATTATTATTAATGTATATATTTCATCTCATCTTGATGTGTATCTTCTAGTTATTTTCTAACAAAATAACCTTTAATTATTCCTTTGTTTTTCACTTTTCACTGAATACACAAATTGATGTGTATATATGGAAATCCTGAAGACAAAAAGGGAATAGATAAGTGAATTAAATTTTCCCAAATCCATTAATACTAGAAGGTTTTAGTTTAAGATAACTCTATAGCTTAATCAGTCAAGTACAAAAACTATTCTTGTCCCTTGATATTACCATATAATTCAATTACTAATATTGAACAAAGTATGTTCTTATTTATTCACAAGTTCTAAATTATTTATGATATAATTATTTTTTTTAATATATAAAAGAGAAATATCATTGTTGCTTTTTGTTGGCTTAGCTAGGAAGACATTGGTGATTAGCTTTTGTCTTAGAGACCTCAGTTTATGGATAAGGTGACTAGCTACATTTTAACAGAATACATCACAGCTTTAACAATAAAAAATAGGATTTTTCATATCGGCCATTTCTAACCAAAGAAGTATCTGCGAACACATCAATCTCCCAGATGAGCATCTTACCCACACTGAAAATTTATGGACTTGAGAGCAAATATAGTGAGACAGGAACTGGTGCAGACATAGGAATTTCACTTTATAACCACTCAAGGTTTGGGATCTGGACTAGCACAAAGAATCATGCCATCACCAAATATCATGAGAGATATCAAAGATTTTATGTGATTTCATAACTACATAAGTGTCCAGTTATGCCTTTTTAAAGGTTCTGTTAAAATATATAGAGGTTCGGAGATGAGTTTTTCCATGACTAGTACAAACTCTCGAGACCTAAGCCATCTGAGATTGAGAGCTCTATTGAGGTTCATGAAATTTGAGCAAGTCATCCAATAAATCGAAAAGGAGTACGTCTGTAGGCAGTTTTGGACTAAATCCACTTCAGATCTCATTTATTCTTAAGGTGTTTTGGGTCTAGGTATAATGGTTTTTTATTATACCTTATAGGTATTATAAATAATATTGTGTCATTGTAGCTCACAAATTATTCTTCTATTTACTTAAATAGTTTCTGTAAATACTGTGTGTCAGCATTAAATACTACTACAAATATAGACTTAATTTAGTCAGTCTTATAATTTTTTTAAATACTTTCAAAAACGTATGGTTTTAATTATATCTACAAAGGGGCAGATACCGTGTATAAAGCCAATAACACAGAGAAGTGATGAAAAGTACTGTGAAAGTGTATAAAGGTTTTACTGGTTCCATGTATAAAACTGAAACTTTGTGCGTAATTTAAGGTTGCATACACCTTTTACACTTTATAATTATTTTCCTTCTACAGAGTACGAACATTTTCTGCTATAAGTTTCCTGCTTGATGTTCCCTCTTCTTGACTCAACAGAGCTGGTATTAAGGTTTGAACTGTCCCAAACATTTTAAATTCCAATATAAAATAAGTGTTTAAGTACTAACAGCTTAATATTTTTACAGTCTGCAAATGCCACAAGTAAAGATATCTCCTCTTTAAAGCTCATTACTTAACTTAAAATCGGTGGTGAATAAATTTAAATGTAAACTCTTGGATGAGACTTTTACTTTTACACTACTCATATCTTCATTCAAATAATCTTCATAACTAAGTAAAAGGGTTGCTTAGAGAACTTTATTGGAAATTTCATTTGTAAGATAATGGATAATAAAATCTTATTCCTAATCAAACTAAACTAAAAATTAAACAATCCAAAATTGTCAACCCTCCTTCTAGTGTAAAAACTTAATGTCTCTAACCCTTCTAGTCTTCTCTTTTTCGAAATTCATTTTTTCTGTAAAATTTATAATTACTTTAGATAAAATAACTCTTTTGGTTGATGGTGCAAAAATATGAACTTTTTGAATATTTATTTCTCTTATTTAAGTAGGCCACCTAGTTAAAAATTAAAAAACAATGTAATTTATAATTATTTACACAACAAAATACAGACTACATTATGAACCACTGACCTGGATGCGCAGAAAAGGTTGGAGAACCATCAGGTGCCACAGTCTATAACAGAAAACATTCAAATTTTACAAACTAAACACATATGATAGATTACAACATACCTGATGTTGTATTATTTTTAAGGACAGTCTTAGGAGCTGATCTCAAATTATCTCTCAAGGGACCTGGAATTCAATCACATATACAATTTTCACACACTGAGACTAGAACAATGGCATTGACCATGCAGATATTGGCCCAAAAATGTATTTTTAAACGTTGAGCATTCTTTTAAATGGTTGCAAGACAAAGAGTTTGCTATATAATAACTAACACTAATGTAGACATTTCCAAAATGGAGAGAAGAGGTGGTAAATTCCGTTTAGAAGTTTGCCCAGAAAATAAACAAAATGCCGATTCACTTATCCCATTAATTGTGAAACATGTAAAACCAGGAACAATGATTGTTACGAATTTATGAAAAGACTATTTTGGCCTAAAAACCAAAGGTTACGACCATTTTACTGTAGCCAACCACAGTACACACTTTGTCGATCCACTAACTTCTAAAACATCCTGAAAATAGAATCTAATTTGAGCCAAAAATAAATCCTTAAAACCTGCGGGGAGACTTAAAAAATAAGTGGCCTACACTCGTTATTCGATTGCTGTTATCGGACAATTCGATATACTATCCCACTTCGATATGTAAAAATCACATACAATAAGAGTTATGAATAACCATAACAAGAAGAATCTTGTACATTACAATTTTAAAAACAGAAATTTAACAATAACATTAACAAAACAACAAAACTAACTATGGCCTAGACTTAGATATCAAAGAAACCTTGCAATACTACAACTAGCTCAGCTTGATATCAATGAGTAACCGCTTTTGTGAAATGGAGGATAGAATTCTCCCCATGAGTTACCAGGAGCCAAATCCAGATGTTGAAGCCACTTAAACAGTCACTTGTGAGAAATATCTCACATATTTTCCTCTGATTCATCGCTATTTTCAATGTTTACAAATTTTAGTTACTTCTTGCTGTTTATGGTTTACATTAAAATTACTATAACTAATAAGTTCGAATCATATGCTAAGTTAAATCAATTTTAATATCGAATTATTCCTACGGATAAAAACAATCAAACCATTTTATAATAACAATTGAATAACGAATGTAGGCCGCTTATTAAAGTCTACCCAAAACTGCTCTAAGAAGTGACTGCATTGCCGATCATCTTGCAGAATGTATGTATAGACGAGAAGTAATGATTATTGGTAGTGATCTATTCGAGCATTTGTTAAAAGCTATCACACGTTTACCCCATAAGTAGGCTACTACATTGCTCGAAAGTCGTTTAAATAAAGTTATTCTATATGTTTTGAAAGAAATACATTTCTTCAACAAATAAAATTATAGCTTTTCTAATTAAAAATTTAAAAGGCTAAAACTTAATTCACTTCGCCATTAAAATTCAAAATTAATTCAAAGTAAAATCATATTTGGAAATAAATTCAAAGTGAAATAATTTGTTGTTTGTTTGGTTATTGACTAACTGCAGTAAGATCAATAACGATGTACATATGTTCTTTGTTTCACAAGGAGCCAGACACATTTATTCAATCATATATTTTAAATTAAAATATGGATTTAATATTTACAGCGATGAAACAAATTATTATAAGCAAAATTAGAAAACTGAAGAAGGCCATAATTGCTCCTCTCACAGTTACAGTTGTTTCTTCCCCACAAATTTCACATGATGGATTTTTCGGTACGAGTCATTTTAAAGCCACGTAAAACATGTCTTATCATCTTTCAAAGCAATGTCGTGTAGTTTTCTAAAATTGGCTGCCATTTTTAATAATCAAATATTACGGTACTTTGGGATTATACCGACCACACCAGTATGAAGAACACAAAAATAGAAATTTATAGAAACAAACATGATAGAACGAAAAAACAACTCTTCAATTACAAAATTACAAACTTACAAGCATTTCCAGGTATTGTGATCGGTATTGTTGTCGCTGTTATCTTATCTTTCTCGAGAATCCTGATTACGGCAGGCCGCGCGGCATCACGTGATTTGCACGGTACATAATTACCTTTCCATTACAATTCAATTTATATTTCTGATTAGCCCCTCTAGAATTTGATATTTTACTGATAGGTACTATCTCGAGGGATGTTTTTCTTTCGTCGACATCAGCGCGGGGCAGCACCGAAGGTGCTGCCGAAGCCCGCGCTGATGGCCGGAGGCACTCGCATTTTGGGTGGCGGAATGTGATCAAGAATAAAAACAAGTTTTGAGTGTTTTTTAAATAAAGAGTTTAGTTTGGTAAATGTTTGTTTTTTGTTGAATTTTTGTGTTTGGAGAAATGTAGAGGTAAAACACGGAAGTACAACAAAGCGATGCACCAGCTGAACGGGCGGCGAGACTCTGCAATCACGTTATCTACTAGACGCTCGACTTTGACCTCTGTCTGAGGATGGGGAGGGGTTTGCGATAAGACAATTCCTGTTTTATATTGACGAAATATTGTTCTACGCTAATCTAGTAATCAGTAGAAACGAAATGTGAAATAACGATTCATGTCTGGGTGTGGTCGGTATAATCCCAAAGTACCAATATTACTTATATATAAAATTGAAATAATACCTTACGTGTATTATTTGAAAAGTGTTTACAGCTGTTGATATAGATTATTTAAGTTATTTGTTCAAAATAATTAATCAGTATCGATTGATTATATCGGTGGTTATGATTAAGTATAATATCGTTTGCCAATTTCTATATAAAAAACCGGGTCCACTTATCGTATTAGCCGTATATTGTTCTTTGAAATATCAATGACATTATTTAGTCCAACATCTTATTTTCTTTATTATTAGATAGTCATGAATAGGCTTGCCATAAATTTTTCACCGGCCAACCGGGACGCCTCTGTTCGAAATGCGTGGGGGGGATAAATATGAAGTCAAATTAAAAATAAAAACAAAAAAACTTTGTGTATAATTGTATGAATTTAATTTAATTTCTAAATAGTATAAAAGTGATTATATCTTATAACAATCAAAATACAGTTTGGGTTATATTTTTACACAGCTTTCATTAAATAAATTGAAAACTATTAAACAGTACAAGCTTACTTCAGGCTATACCTTAAAAACATTGACAGCTATAAAATGTAAAAGCAAGGCTTATTTTTTATACCATTCGTATTTTTCACTAGAGCAAATCTTTCTCAATAAGTCCTTTTTGTATTTTATTTTTTCATAAAATTCAGTGTAGCTAACTGCAAAGTTAACTTTGCATAACATTAAATTTCGAACTGTGGATTCGTGCATTAATCCTCGATCATCACTCCAGGCAATGTTCATCACGGAGAAAACTCTCTCAACTGGAGCAGATGTTCCAGGAAGACAGTAAACATATTCAATTATAAGTCCAAGATTTGGCACTGAAATATTCTGCTGTTTAAAAGAATGGAACAGCTCCATCCATTTTTCTTCACTTGGTTTCTTTTCGTCTTCTTTTTCCCATACTTCTACTTTTGAGGCCCAAAATCTCTTGGCAAGGACAACCTCGTCAAAAAGTTTATCTCGAGTTTTCCAGTACTTTTATTAATTACTTCTGCAGTTCTTTCAATGTTTTCCCATGAAATGCTGTTTTCATTGACCCAGACGAAATCTTGAGCTTCTCCAAAACTATCTTCCCAAAGTGTAATGTAAGAAATAGACCTAATGTAAAATTCGTTAAAATCACAGGTCATTTGGTTACAGTCAACATTGCCTTTACCCTTAAGTGTTTTAAGGACCGTTTTTGCTCCATATGGGATGAAGTTAGACTCCTTTCTTTCTTGCGAATGTTCCTTCAACTTTTGAAGGAACATCAATAGCACTGGATTTGTTTTTTTTTCGGCTAAAATAGTTTTATTAAACAATGCTAGCTGACCATGTACAAAACCATTGTAACATTTCACCTCTCTCATTATCAAAGAAGTTCTTTATCAGAGATGGACACATTTCCTGAGACATGAAGTACTTTTTCAAAGCAGAAAACTTTTGAATCATCCTTTCAACTGCTGGCATAAGGGAGAGAAATCTAGTATTTCCGTGTTGTATTAATTTGATGTATTCAATATCTGCAAATCCGCAGAATTCTTTGAGGAGTAACCCTTACAGTGTAAATGTGAAAATACTTGCAGATTTTCACTACAAAGTGTTCTGTAGTCGTGAACCTCTAGACTAAACTACTAGGCCTAGCTCAATTGTTTTAAACATTCGGCTCCTCTGACGTGACCGGGACAAGCAGGCAACCGGGCGGGACACCGGGACAAGTTTGCAAAACCGGGACTGTCCCGGCCAAACCGGGACATATGGCAAGTCTAGTCATGAATATAGATGATTGATGATATCATTCGATAATCATGATTCGATTGTTTGTGGCTGCTAATTATACTGTATCCTTCTATAAAAACAATCGAAACATTCAATACAAACCATGAAATACAGATTTTAAGAGACTCCTTATTAACGGCCTATGTTTATAGTTTCATTTCATTAGATTTCCTTTCTTTTACTTAAGCCATTTACTCTGGTACTTTTCTAAAATATTTTTGGTAATAAAATAGTTAGCACTTGGAGTATGGCAAGTAAAAAAAAAGATAGCAAGTGCTAAAGTAACTAGTGTTTTGCCACATGAGTAGAGGTTAGTACACCTAGAGACAATAATAATTGGTTTTACCTTCAATGTGTATACTCTCCTTCCATCGGGACCCAAATAGTACATTAGCATCATTTTGATTCTTAATTTGAGAATATTCAATAGACTACAAATAAAACTTTTGAGATTTGCCTCGAGCTAGTAACTGTATTCAAACACACCGTCACCTAACCTTAAAATTAAAAACATGTGCCTTCAACTCCCCGGCCTTCGTAATTAGTAAACAATCTTTAATACTCAGTACAGACAGAACACATGGAGAACGCAACACACATTTGCAGTAGAAAAAAAGCACAGAATATTGGATTTGGAACGGAAAAATGAAGCAAGACATACACCCAAACCGGAAATAAGTTAACCATAGAGGAAAAAGACTAGAATTTCTTTTCTTTTAACTGACTGTTGAAAATGTTATGGGATATTATGACTACAAAATAAAATTAAGAGCTCAATAACACTATATAGTACAATTACAATGTCACCTGTCTGGTTTATAATTACTTTCATGTGCTATTTTACTTTTTTTCTACTTCTACTTTTATTCTACTTTCTATCTCCATAAATGAAACCATTTTAAATTAAATTATATATTTACAAAATTGTATTATTTATAAAAATTAATATTTTATAAAATTATAAATGCAACCTTTTGTAATTTTTAAAAGTTTTAACTACTATGAATTTACAGCATCAAATATTCTTTATGATAATGTAAAGAAATTGCAAATTGATTTCAAATTAGCCAAATAAACTACAGATTAACATCCATTGAAAACAGTATAAAATATACAACTTCATTAATTGTTTAACATGTAGCATACAGGTATTAATTTTATACAATAAAGGCTAAGAAAAACATGACCAAATCTAAGAACCAAAAGGTTATGTACAAACCATGCAAGGCAAATAAATACTACAAAGCAGACACTTCATGCATTACAAGATAGTGTTCAAATCATTCTGAGATAAATCAAGATACTCATTAGAATGGGTTTGCCAAAAAGAAAGTATACAGTTGTTTTTTTTTTTTTTTTTTTTTTTTTTTGCGTGTGTGTCTCCAAGATCCGAGCTGAGCCTGGAAGTTTATTATATAATACAATATACCTTGATTATCCAAATTAGAATCAGAGTTAGTGAGCCTTTTATATGGGACATCAATAAAATTTCCAATCCTTTTACTATACCTGTGGATATAACTTCTCAATATTAAACTATCGTACTCTTCTTTAATGGTTACGATGACTTTAAAACCAACAAGTTACAAACAACTGTCTACAGCAAGTTCTTGGGCTAACTTTACATATAATTAATTCTAAGAACATTGAAACAGTAGAAAACTATTTACACCACAACTGTCTGCTCATAGACTGAGCCCATGCAGAATCAGTCTTTGAAAAGAGAAAAACATGCCGTCTTAACATATTCAATACTTACGCAGTTCTACTTTTCCTAAGGAGATACTGTATATTGCTCTGGATAACTTACTGCATAAAATATGTACACGCTCATTCCAATCCAACTTACTATCTAGGGTTATGTCCGGTAGGTTAACAACATCTATACAAATATTATCAATGCTTAATCTAAATACCATTCTCTGTATTTTATTTATATTAAGCACAAAAAGGTTGGCTCGTAACCAACTCGTGACAGAATCAAGTAACTTTTTCTTTGATATGGCCAGATCCGGTATATCAGCGTTAATATCAATCAAGAGTGGTGTCATCAGCGTAATAAATTACACCAGAGCAAGTGTTACAAGATACATCATGCACCATAATGAGAAAACGTACGGGTACAAGGACGGATCCCTGCGGGGCTTTATTTACAAACTTCTACTTCAGAACTACAACCATTAACTATCACAATCTGAAGGAAACAGGATTTTTCCGGACATTTGCCATCGTTCAATGAAACAAAAAATCACTGAACGATGGAAAATTTCTGAAAAAATCCTGTTTCCTTCACAATCCTTCCATTGTCAACAATAAACTTCAAACAAAGTATCTCAATCTGATCTCGGCCGCTCAAATACTGTACGACCTGAACAAATCCTTACTAATTGTGATTTGGGCAGGATACGATAAGCGGACCCGGTTTTTTATATCGAAATTGGCAAACGATATTACTTAATCATAACCATCGATATAATCAATCAATTCTGATTCATTATTTTGAACAATTAACTTAAATAATCTATACCATCAGCTGTAAACACTTTCAAATTATACACGTAATTTCGTATTTCAATTTTACGTAAGTGACTTTATGTTATTAAAAAATGGCAGTAAATTTTAGTAAACTATACGACATTGCTTTAAAAGATAATTAGACTTGTTTTTCGTGGCTTCAACATGTTGGATTAGAACCGAAAACCTCATTATGTGAAATTTTAGGGAAACAAATGTAACTGTGAGAGGAGCTAATATGGTCGTCTTAAGATGCATAAAAAGAAGGTAATGGTGGATATAATTTTAGTAAAAATGCAATAAAGAATAGTTTTTCTTTTTTTAATTGAAGGATCAAAGTTTGGGGCTGCGCAACATTGCGAGTTTAATGTACTTCTTTTCCAGAAATCAGAAAAAGTATAATTTTTAATTCTTGAGTGTAGTTCGGATTTAGACAGCCCACCAAGAAGTACGATATATGACTGGGTGTCGTTTTTTTAGGGAAGTTTGTTTTGGTATGGTTTGTTGAACAGTTTAATAGAGAAGAAACGCTGGAGGTCCTGGAATGGTGATGGAAATTGATGAGTACAAAACTGGAAAACGAAACGTAAACAAAGAGAGGTTGGTAGAAGGAACCTGGATTATAGATTTGATTGAAACCTAGAATGACAAAAACCGAGGTGGTAGGTATAGAATTGAGATTTGTTCTGAAAATAAACGAGATATTAAATCCCTCATTCCTCTCATGTTAAAACATGTAAACCATGAAACAACCATAGTCACAGACATAAGCGTATTTTGGATTGAGTGATTGTGGTTTAGTCCATTTTACCGTAAATCATAGCAAAAAATGTATAGACCCAGCAACTGGTGCCAACACTCAGGCAGTTGAAAGCTTGTAGAGAGCCGTAAAACGCAGTTCGAAAAGTGATATACCAGCCGACCTTCTCGCAAATTATCTCTGCAAATATTTATATAGAAGAGAGGTACGATTTTCTGAAGAGGACGCGTTCAACAATTTCCTAAAAGCAGTCAAGAATTACTACTCAGGAAAATATATAGATAGTGCGACAGGTTTTCATATTATATTCTAATTATTGTTACATTATCATTTATTTTTTATTCCAAATGTTTGTTATCATTTCTTAATTAATTATGAGTTTTCCTATTTTTGGTTAAAATAATTTGTTTGATTGTCTGGTTCATTTATTATTTATGATATCATCACTGTAAATATTAAATTCATATTTTAATTTCAAACATATGATTGTTATTGAGGACTATAGATACTTTTATGTCGATTTATAGTCTAGCATTTAAGATGCAAATATTAAGTATCGATGATTATATTCAACGGCATAAAAACCGGGGCCGTTTCTTGTACTCTACCCTTGATTTGTATCGTAGTACCGTAGTTTTTTAAGCAATGAACCATGGTAGATACAATCGAAGGCCATACTGAGGTCACGGAGCGTTACCCAGTATTTAGCTTATGCTTAAAACATATAGTACAGTACACTACTAGCTAGATAAGTAACTGCACTCACTGTGGAAATACCATTCCTAAAGCCATACTGGGCGCCCGAGACCAAACCACCATCAAGTAAAAAAAAACTTATTATGAAACTTTAGGAGTCGAATCTTAATAAGAGACTCAACAACGTTTCCAAAAAGTATGGTGATGGCCCCCATAGTCACTGATTCTAAATAAATATAATTTGTTTTTTGACATAAGATTGTCTTATATAGGTTCGTTGACATCCAGTATCAATCAAAGCCCTCAAGTTATTTTTTTCCTCGCCGATAAGAGTGACTTAGAGTTTGAAGTTATACTTTGTTGTCGATGTTGCTGTGAAGACTTACTTCATTATTGCAGTCCTAAGCTGATTTGTGTTCAACCTTTGTAGATTCTTGTGGTTTGTCGCTGTCATCCAACTTAGGACATAAAAGAGGTATATGCTGGCCATTACAAACTATGCATTTTAGAAAAGCGGGTGCCCTATTATAAAACAGGCAAAATAACCGTTTTATCAGTCACTTCTTTTCTATCAGACAAACTCATATTACTGGCTTTCAAACAGCCTGCACTAGAATAAGAACTCTCACAACCTATACAACACAAGGTTTAGGCTTCATATGAACTTTAAATTCAACTAAACCTGCAATAGTAGGCAAAGTTTTATACAACCTTTCATTTTGAATCGCACAATTTACAGGCCTACTTTATCTTTCTTATTAGTACCTAACATATTAGTCTTACTATCATGTTGAGAAAATGTACTATGAGCTAATAATAATCTTTCTTCTGCTTCTACCTCAAGCCTCAAAAATGTTAAAAGCCCTCCCAAGTTATGTTTTTGCGGCTGTGACTTATCTTTCTGTCTACAACTAAGCTAAGGCGGGAAGACTGTTGTCGCTGTCATTCTCTTAAGATCAGCTCTGTCAGAGCTGATCCTGCCATGGGAAACAGCATATAGGTATACATATCACTTGTGTCTCCTAACGTTTCTAAAGAACGTAACTGAAATTTCTAACTGGTCAAATAAACATTTTATAGTGGACATTTTACCAGTAGATTGAGACAAAACTAAGCTTAGCAATTCTCTTACAGTGAGAGACGTGCTCACACTAATCTTGTGTCACTGCCAAGTAGTCGAACTCTAGTTTGAACGTTTGATTTGACTTGGCAACGTGGTATAAGTTATTAAAAATATTGTTCTGGTAACTCTGGATAACGATCTCTAGTTTCCACAATTATTTTTATTTTGGTGTGTTCTTCAAATGAGGGTCACTTGTGAGGGGTTTGTATTTAAAACTTTTGAGTTGGCTCCAAAATTCCACATTTTTGGGACACAAAAAAAAAATTAAAATCACCAAATGAAACTTCCTTTCCACATTGCACCACCACCCAAAGGATATCTCTATTTAGTCTTTAGAACAAAATAGATGGTTCTGACCTTTTTACTCACCCTGTATATATAGAATATAAGCCTACTTTGGAGAAACCCAGCTTGCTGTAGTTCGCGGTATTACTTCAACAAAGATATGTATCTCTGCTAACCTGATACAGTATCGATATATCGAAACGTATGTCTCTACAGTGTAAAACGGACCCTGATGGCTTTGTGCCATACAAAATTCCACATCTGGTTTCATGCGTTTCTTAGTGTTTCCATCTGCAATGGTCACGGGCTAACACTGCGCTCGATTGTTTCTTCATTATACATAAACAACGCCTTTTTTTCTTGAATTTTAGTTATTCTTTAGTAGGCGATGGAATAACACATAAAGTTTTTCTTATTTTAAAACAAACACTATACAATAGAAATTTTAAAATTACCACTATTTGGTAGTATAAACGCAAAACAATCATTGCTTGTTTCAAATTTGGACCCACTGAGGGTTGACCTAATGATCCCTACGGTTTTATCAATTTTAAGGCACCTTCCACATTAAAAATTGTACGTAAATGCCGCTGTGAAACACAAATTCAACACACAATCGGGGTACGTCTGGAATTTGTACTTTTGTAATGAATTGTAATTTTGACTCAACCCACTAAAAAGTACAAATTACTCTTTTTTCCAAATATAAACACATGACAGTGCTACACATAACAATACGCATGTCCATTGTGTGGATTGAAGAAGGCTGAGGGACCCGTAATATCGACATCGTAGAGAGATCATTAAGTTTAATGTATAAATATTCCAATGGATAATCTAATTATTACCACTGTTATTTCTTATTTATATTACTTAGTACAAATATAAATATACGATATGGTGTCATGTTGCTTGCGAGAGAACAGATTATTCTAAGGAAGTGAATTAAAAATAACTGCAAGATGTTTATTGAGATTAATTTAAAAGCTGGTGATTATTCGAGAAACGTTTCCCACAATATTCTTAAAAAAACTTATTAAATTTAATTAAACATAATGTATAAACACGATGTGCTGAAGACATAACCATTATTGCTGAGTGTAGTATAAGCATTATACAACTAAGACTTGGCTAAGATGCCAATGTAGAAAAGAGAAAAAAAGATTTAAAGAGCTAAAATAATTACAACAAAATTGATTTCTGTCTTGTTCTATTAGCATTTTTACAGCAAAGCTTTCAAACATTCCCTAAGAAAAGTGGTGAAATTTAAATTAGTTTTTAATATTTATCTAAGGGGGGAAGGTAATATCGAAACTAATATTTTATTTAGAAAATAATTAAATAAAAAAGCCAGAAGTAATATATACGGTGGCGTAACTAACGCCAATGCAACCAATGCGGTGCATTGGGGCGCAGGCCTTCAGGGGGCGCAGGCCCTAGAAGGGCGCAAAAGTGTTTTTTTTTAATTGAAGCTAAATTTGTGGGTAACAAAACATTTGACCACCGAGTTGTATTCGTTATTCTAACAGTACAATAGTATGAACTATTAATACACTATTTAAAAATATTCTCATGATGAGTATATTTGAAATGAAATATGATAACTAGTCCACTCAAGTCTAGGTTATCTGCGATGTTACTATGCCGGACTGATACGTTCAGTTTGAATGTTGGGACACTACTGAGCCGCGCGCTGTCCCCACAACTCAGTTTTACTCCGTAACTGCTGCGCATCTCAAGGTCATGCGGCATGTAGTAGGCCGCCGCCCCTCCCCTCTCGTGTTGCCGGGTGCCTGGGCGAGTCCAAGTCTCGGCGCGGGGGAGGGGTGGCCGCTGCGCACTCACAGACTAGTCACCCTGTCCCTGTCAGTCGGTCCTTGTTAGTACGATTGTGCGGTTCAGTAGTGTGAGTTTTATTACAAAACAATTTTGTCTGTGTATTTGTTATACAATTTAAATCAGTGGACCGTTTTTACCGTATAAATTTGTGCGTTTTTAATGGATTTCGTTATGATTGTTTGTGATTGAACGAAATGGACGGAAACAAAAGACCTAGTGGTGGTGCCGAGTTCCGAAAAAGGAAAAAACAAGAAGAAGAAAAAGTGAAGAAACTACCAAAGATTGACACGTTTTTTAAAAAACGGGATTTTGCTGATACCTCTCAAAGTCAATCAGGTGACGATGGTGTTGGTGAGAATGAATGTGGGCTTGGGGGTAAAATATCCACGTCAGAAGATATCGTCGAATTGAATGTTCTTGCCGATAACCAAACTTCAGAAGTCCACCAAAATGTGAGTAAGTCTGCTGATTTAAATATTACATATACTGCTCCTTCTACATCAGCAACTGGCGGAAGTATTTCAGTACAAGAAAATACTGATGTCTTTGGTATAATCTGCAATGATGGTGGAGTAGAGAGTACAGACATAGCTCTTTTCTCAGAAGATATTAACAATGATGAATTGAAATCTCGGATTTTGAACTCCGAACCGTGTAGACCTCAAGGGCCATTCCCTAAAGACATTAAAACAAATAGATCCTTTTCGAAAGATTATTATTTTTCCGAAACGAAAACTGGTCAAAAAATTGAGCGCTTTTGGCTTTGTTACTCTCCGTCTTTAAATGGCGTGTATTGTGAACCATGTTGGCTGTTTGCTAACAGACTTGATAAAAACTTTAACAATGCATGGTCTACTGGGAAAATTAATGATTGGAGAAATCTGTCAACAAAAATTAAAGACCACGAATTGAGTAAGTGCCATATTAATGCATGTATCGCATATGGAATAAGAAAAAAATAATAGAGATATCAAAAACTCTTTTCTATGACAAAGAAGATAAACTGGTTGAAGTAATAAAGAGAATTTTGGATGTTATCATAACAATGTCAACCTGTAATCTAGCTCTTAGAGGTCATCGATCTGAGAGCAATAAAAAATGTTAAGAGTGAGTCAGGAAATTTTCTGAATATTATTGATCTCCTTTCTAGATACGACCCTATTTTAAAGAATCACCTGGAAAACGAAGATAGTAGGGTAAAATACTTAAGCCCTTCAATTCAAAACGAGCTTATTCATTTGACATCTCATTCAGATTTTGAGTGAAATATTGACTGATGTTCAACAGTCTCCATTTTTTTCTCTCATTTTAGATACTACACAAGACATTTCGAAAATTGATCAGTTATCAATAATCTTAAGATATGTTTTATACAAACCAGACCTAAATCAGCTTGAGATAATGGAATCCTTTTTAGGCTTTGTGCAAGAACTAGACCAGTCAGCCGAAGGACTAGAGGATCTTGTAGTTAAATTTATAGAAGAAAAGAAAATATCTTTTGATAAGTGCCGAGGATATGATGGCGCTTCTGTCATGAATGGAATTTACACAGGGACTGCAGACCAGAATAAAATCAAAGTCTCCTAACGCTGAGTATGTCCATTGGCTAGTCACAATTTAAATTTAGTTTTAAACGACAGTGTGAAATCGATTTCAGAGATTTCATCATTCTATGATACAATAAACAGTATTTATGTATTTTTCGGCCAAAGCCTACCAAGATGGCAATGTTTAAAAGAGTTGACCGACTCCTGTGTTATCAAGTTAACCTTGAAAAAACTCTGTCCTACTAGGTGGTCGTCAAGGTACGACGCTTTACTATCAATCAATGTAAATTTTGTCGCTGTGCTGAAGTGTCTATCGAAAATAATTTTGACTTCAAGCAAGAACAATGAAGTCGCAGAAGCAACTGGTCTTATAAAAAGAAATGTCTTCTTTTGAGTTTGTTTTGATGTTAGTGTTTCAAAGTCGAATTTTAGAAAGAATCCAGATCACGTCGAAAACCCTACAGAGGTCCGACGTTAATCTAGACGATGCAAAGAATCTCCTTCAGAAGTGTTTAAATACTGTGAGCCAACTGCGAGGAGAATTCGACGATGTCCTAGATCAAGCCAGGAGGTTAGCTGCTAAGTGGAATATTGATTCGTCAATGACCTCCAAACGTAAAAGAAAAGTAAAGACTTTTTTTGACGAACTTTCTAGTGACTATGAGTTTAGTGATCCTGTGCATTGCTTTAAAGTTAGGGTATTTGTGAGAGCTGTTGATATTTTAATTTCACAGTTAAACGAAAGGTTTAAATCTATGTTATGTATAACTGACACGTTCAGTTTTTTAAACCCAGATAATTTGTTACGGTTTTCTGACGAACAACTCGTACAGTCAGCCTCTGACTTTTGTAAAAAATATGAATCTGATGTGACTCATGCTTTAGTTAACGAAGTCATTTGCTTTAGAAATATAGTCAAAGACGACATCAGAAGTAATAAAATAAGCAAAATCAGCCAGCTGGCTGATTATCTATTGATTGAAAATAAGTTTATTTCATCAAGTGTGCCAAACGTATGTACTGCATTCACAATGTTTCTTACATTACCCGTGACTGTGGCAAGTAGTGAAAGGTCTTTTTCCAAACTAAAAATAATTAAGAACTACTTAAGAAATTCTATGTCCAATACTAGACTGTGTGACCTTAGTGTAATTAGTATTGAACATGAGAGAGCTCGGTCTTTAGATGTAAAAAGGTTAGCTAGACGGTTCCTAGAAACAAAGAGCCGTAGGGGCTTTGTCAGGGAGTGGGAGTAGGAATTAAAACCCTCAATTAAAATGTCTATGTTTTCATGTTTAGCATAAAATTAACATTAAGATAATGTTGGAGCTTCTTACATCATTTATATGTCACTGAATAAATGTAAAATAAATGTAAAAAAGTAAAAAGAAGTAGTCTTATTTTATCGTCCTAAAAGTACAATAATTAATTGAAAGTATGTAATGTGATCCTAGTCTTGTAGTTAGCCCTAATTGAAATGTTTGTACATAATCTTTGACAATCAAAACATGTAAATGTAAACAAAAGATTCATCATTGGTGTTAACATTTACCAGGTGTTTTGCCAAATTTAACATTAGTGTTTACGTTTACCAATTACCAGGTGATTGAATGATTGATTTAAATTTTACTAAGTTTGAAACTAATATGACCAAGAAATAAAAACAGTAAAAAGTCATAACATCATAAGTTTTAATAATCCATTGATTATAAAACATTAAAAAATTAGAAATACCGTCATTTTTGACAGGATGATAACCTAAATAACCTAGTATATCATATATCTTTCTCTAATTGGATAGAGATTGTACAATGCCGTATGTAGCGATGTATGTAGTTTTTCAATATCTCTAGTGGTTCAGGAGCTACGTGGACTGCAAGTTTTTTATCATCAGTCCGAAAAAATCCGAAAACTTGCAGTCCACATAGCTCCTGAACCATTAGAGATATAGAAAAACTCTAAAATTAAAAAATGTCTTATTTTTTAGTGTAGAATATAAAAACAACATAAAATACAGGGTGTTTTCCATAAAATATTTTAAAGTTGGCCGCCATATTGGCAAAAATTATGAAAACATCCAGTCCACGTAGCTCCTGAACCATTAGAGATATTGAAAAACTCTCAAAAGCAAAAATGTATTATTTTGTTGAGTAGAATCTTAAAAACAACATAAAATACAGGGTGTTCCATAAGAGATTTTAAAGTTGACCGCCATATTGGAAAAATGGCGGCCATCTTCAAAAAATTTGAAAGTGTATCCTGAGTGAAACTTAAAATTGAGCAAGTTCCAAATTTAAAGTGTGGTGCTAAGTCGTGTAATTAAAAAGTTAGCTATTGGATCACTTTAAAAAACTCACCCTGTATATATATAAAAGATTAGTAATGTTTTTTATATATATATATATATATAAATTACTAATCTTAATTAGCTTGTCTTAAATAATCAATGAAAGCTTCCCTGTCCGGCTATATAAAATCTGTATCATGGGTGTCAAGAATCTCGTATGTCAACAGCAGCGTAATAACAAACTTGTGTGTAAACAATCTAATTAATTTGTTATGCTGAATTTTTATAACTGTCCTTCCAGTATTTTTGGTAATTGTTTGAACAGCAACTAAAATAGTAGTTGCAAGTAATATTGCATTAGAATTTATATTATAGTATAAGTTATTTCAATTGTTACAATATAATCATGAAAACATTTATTCCATTTTCTTTAATCCTAAATACTTGATTGATTTGAAATTTTGACTAATTATCTTAAAATATTTATAATTAAGTCATAATGAAGAACTTTGGTTAGAAAGATATTATTTTAATACTTTAAGTTAATTTTTAACAATTTTGGTTGATATTTATTGAAATTGTCAACCAGTAATGACATAATAGTAAGTCTAAAGATTGTTAAAATAGCCAGTTAAAGATATTATAAAGTCCTAAAACATTTGAAGTACTCGTTGAAAAAGAAATTCTTCAGAATAAAATCTCACTTTGCTTTAAAGTATGACAAATATAGCGCATGTGCTTATTTCTAATATTAGTTTTCCCATTCGCCATATTCATGGTTAATTGAAAATTATTAAATTTATTGGGTTAACTTTACGATGTGAGTCTGTCTCATATTCCAAACAGAGCTCTCATTTGTATAACAACGGTTGTAACTTATGTTATGAATTGAAACGGTGCCATCATTGAATCCTTGATAATTTTACTAACTGTTAGTATGCATAATATTACTCAATTAAATTTTGAGTTTAGTTCCAGTTCATCTTCCTTTTATTGTAACGTCTGGTATTTGATACTGTCTCAGACTTGACTCCTGGAATCTGGAGTCATGTTCGTCTGAAGAGATCCAAAAAAGTCGACGACAAAGAAGCTCAAAAATGAAACATTTACATTGTTTCGATATCAGAGACACCTATAAATAGGTGAAGTGGTAGTCTCATTGTCTCATCAGGTATAAAGTTGAGTGCACTACCATGTGATATACACGATCTCTAAGCACGGTGGAGCAACTGAGTTTTCTACACATAACCTAGCTATGGTAGGAACGGTTAAATAAATTGCATTTTGAGTTTAGATCTAGTTCGCCTTCCTTCTATTGCGTCAGACACAAGACCCTGCAATAAAAGAAAGGTAAACTGAAGCTAAACTCAAAATTCAATTGAATCAACTCTTCCTACCATACCTACGTTATTTGTAGATTTACTCAATTTCCTTCTTCAATGTTTATTTATTATTATTGACTAATTATACTGTCTCAGCTGTTAAGTAAATTTGCGGAAACTATTCCGAGATCACGGTTTAGTTAGGTTATCATTGTTTATAAAAACAAATATTTCAAACTGTTACTTTATGGTCGTTCTCCAGCCTATATTTCTGAGACCATCATACCATAATAAATTATACTGTGTGAAATGACTTAGAGATAATATTCTTCGATCGCGTACGTATATTTTTCAATAATTTATAATACTGTCACTATGATTATTACTGTACTATTTAACAATTTGTAAAATAATGTTTATGTACAATATTTTTAATATGAAATACCCTTTCAATAGGTGGGAATGAAAAAGCCCTATGATGGAGTAACGGGAAGAGGCCTATCGAATCCTTCACACACAGTGGCTCGTACTTCACCCCTTAAGGTTGGGACACACATAACCGCACCGTGCCCGACAACGTGAGTCGTCCGAGTGTCGGTACGGACTCGAATCGGTTACCGTGAGGCCACACATGTCCGTATGCAGTCCGAGCGCAACAATCTCACTGTTTGTACTAGAGCATGTTTCTTTTGAATTCGAAGTGACAGATACTTAAAAAATATTCGGAAGATTAAGTATTGATTGAGATAATTGTTAATGTCATTGTTGTTATTTTTATTAATCGCTATGGTGAATGACACATCGAAAATGCTACAGTAAAGCTTTGTACAATCAGCTAGTATGTAAAATTTGTAAATATCATTATCTTGGTTATATTTTTTATCCCTATAATTCTTGTTCATTGTGTTTCATTGGAGTGAATTTCGGTCAAATACACTATAAACAGTATATTTGGTATTTTTTGTATTAAACCCAAGAGCTGTAGTGTGATGCCACAGATTTTGCTATGTTGCAAGCCCGTTTATAATAATTTGTAAAACATAGTAAATATTTTGTAAAATATATACTGGAGAACATACAAATAACACATTTTACAAAATATTTTTCTCTTATAGCTCCGAGGACATATAATTTATTGCCAGAATTAGTCAAAAATAGTAGAAACATAAATATATTTTCTAAAAAAATTAGAGTACGGTTGATCGGACAAAATGATATTGAGTATATTTTTAAGATAATAAATTAGTGTATGGTTAGTCTTGTCTGCTAAGTTATAATAATATTTAAATAGACACGTTTAGAGCATTATAAAATAATTATTTATAATATAATATTTAATGTTACATGTTTTAAAGCCTAACATTTTAATTGTAAATCGTGCATAAATCCTTTTTATTTAATACAGCACACTAGTTATACTAAATTTAAACTTTGAAACGTAATGGTACAT
Organism: Homalodisca vitripennis; assembly: GCF_021130785.1. Lineage (NCBI taxonomy): Eukaryota > Metazoa > Arthropoda > Insecta > Hemiptera > Cicadellidae > Homalodisca > Homalodisca vitripennis. The sequence continues at coordinate 31,262 of NW_025787158.1, forward strand.
TATTTACTACATAAGCTACAATAACTCATTTTTATCATTTCATTCTTGCTCGTTTCCGCTATTTTTATTTTTTACCCTTTTTGTATATAGTATCCCCAACACAGGCACAGCCTTATGGGGTAGGTACCTAAATTTCCCTTATTTTCTAAATCTATTGGCCTAATTATTAGTTTAAAAAAAGAAAACCTAAAAGGATGTAACCTACTTTTTGTATTTTATTACTCTAAGTACATAAATTAGAAATAAAGTAAGTAGAAAATTGTACAACGTTGTTACATCTGTTTTGTATTTGTTATTTGCTGCTATTGTAAAATACGTTATTTCATAGTATTATTTATTATTAAGCACTGGCAACAATACAGTATTTATTTGTAATATTCAGTTTGTTATTATCGGGAAATAAATTATTTATTATTATTTATTTTTAACATGGGGTTTTCTTGCTTGAAAATCTTATTGTAAATAAAATATTTTTATTTTTACTTTACTGAAGTGAAAAGAATAAAAAAAATAGTAATGTCATAGAAACATTCTAAATATGATCCTTACAAAATACCGGAATAAATTTATCAAGTAACTTCAATACATCGAAGAAAAATTGATTTTTTAGCAAATAATTACATGCTTGTTATTTTTTAATTAATGAAAAATGTTTATAGATTTTTCATAATTCGAATTTAGTTGTTTTAAAAATCACTTAATGTACAACATGGTTTTCAAATTTGTTGTAATAAGAAAATATGCACATTAAGAAAATATGAACTAGTTTACTCTAAGGTAAGAAAATGTAATACTTTTATCAATAAATATGATTTTTGTACGCGAACACAGGATGTAGAGTTAGTAGGCTATACTAAAAATGCAATAAAATAGAACGTGTAGACTACTTAAATAGTTTTAAAAAGAAGAACGCAACAGTAAACAACATATGATGCCGCTCGTAGACCGCACCGTGCCCGTCAAAATTCAAAACTAAAACATATCGGTGACGGTGCGGGCACGGTGCGGCCACGACGGTCTGGTGTCGGTGCGGACATGTGTGGACTTGCAGGTTGAAAACTGCGCTTGCAATTCTTTCACCGTATGACGGCCAGCATACGGCCGACTGACGTGTCGGGCGCGGTGCGGTTATGTGTGTCCCAACCTTTTACTCGGAGTCATACGCCATCATCAGATCATAGCCAGAGGCCTAAACGCGAACTAGAACTGAAAAACTCAGTCACCACCATACTCATTTCTCACAGCCAAAACATATTCCTACACTCCAACAACCCCCTGCTTCTACATCACAGCATCCAACCTCCACAGCCACAGCCTAGCAATGTGCCGCGGCAACAACCTATTCTCTTTTCGAGACCAAGGGCCTCTAGAAGAGAGTTTTCTATCCACCAGCTTAAACCTTTACCTAATAAATCCAGAGCAAGGACCCCCATGCAGCCTAGGATTGTGCCATCGAGGAAATTCAAGAAGTCTGAAACCAGGAATCGGGACACCCCTCCTCATGTTATTCCTCCTTACAACCCTTGCTGTCCCAGACTATGTTGCCGTTGCAATATGTGCGTCTCTATTTGTGTACGTAAGTAATCAAAAACTAAAAGTATATTCCTTTTACTTTTGTATATGTAAGTAGCAATCGTCAGGTACGTATTTTTTTAAATTAATTTAAAGATTCTGTGGTACAATTGCTTTATTTAAATCTCTCTACGGACAATGGATAATTTGAGAGAAAGTATCGATATTTTACAGGCATTACCAGAGACGTTGTTTGTACCAAAAAGCGCTATATAATTGTACTTCAGTTTTACCCCCTCCAATCTAAGATTAGAACAGATTAAACTCCTGTTGTACGTTTTAATGTTTGAACCAAAATAGGAGTGGAGGGAGATTAAAATTGTATAGGCTATGCAATGAACCATCGAGTAACTGTTTAAATTTACTCCAATTTTGAGATTGTGCAGGAAAAGTATTTTGGTGGAAAAGGTAAATGGTTTTTTTTTTAACACTAACCCATAGATTGATAACTCACTTTAGAAAAAAGCTGAAATTGTTAGTTTTGGTTTCTTCTTACAAGAGCATTGCACAGTTTAATTTGAGATATTACTGGATTAGTCATGTAAAATTTCCATTCACGCTCTGTAATTTGCCTGAAATGGGTAATTTAAAAATCAATCAAAGATATTCTCAACAAGTGTTATACATGTCCTTAAAGGAGATTTTAACTTTCTCTAAAAGTTAGGCGAGCGGTAGGACTTTTGGAACACTCTGTATATGATAACTTATTATCAGTCGAGAAATTTGCCCTGTATGTGATTTAGACATAAAATTCTGTGCAGTAAGATAAATTATAACGTAGGCATTTTGTAAGTAGCAAAATATTTATCATGGAGTTTGCGATTTTAAATCCGATATAAATATTTCTCAGGTCAATATATTTCAAATTTATAAAGACAAGTATATTAGAGTTATATAAATATAATGTAAGGCAATCATTGAAGACGGTGCTATAAGAATTGTGGTGATAAAATGCTTACGTCAGAACTCTCGTTATAATTTACGCCGTATTACCGGAGACAATAGAAGCCATTTATATACGAACAAATGCATTCAAATTTTTTTTAGACAATTAAAAACTTAATCTGATAAACCATTGACTATAATTTATTATATTCACAATGGAACATAAATCAACCAACTTTGAAAGCTGAGACCTCGTAAAGATTCATATCGCCTATACGTGTTTCTCAGGTTAGTTTGCACAGTTAACACTACACAAAATATATATTACTGTGCACGTTGATTAAATCAATCCAATAACGTTTTATTCTTTTAAGTAAAGTTCTTGAATTGTTTTTGTTTTTGGACTGAAGGAGTAACAAAAGATACGGTAAGATGAATATTTAGAATTAACCATTACAGTTTAATAATGTATATTTTGTATAAAATGACTATCCTTTTTCCATAATGAAATAACCCTTATAAGTTTCTGAAGTTTTCTTAATTTCTTAATTGAATTATTTTTCAATATAATTTAGTATTTAAAAATTGGTATTTATTATAAATCTATAAGTAAATTTTAACGGATGTACCGCTTTACACATCTTATATGAATATTTAAAAAACAGGCAATTTAATACTTTTCGATTAGGTTCGCGAATTAAGTGACTTATAGAAACGCATATTAAATACAAACACAACGCGGGGTGCAGGAAATGTAAAAGTAATGCATAAATATAATTAACAAAAGTTTTTTCTTACGTTTTTGTTTAGAATTTTACAAGTATATTCATATATATTTAAACTTACCGATACAAACTGTTAGTAGAGTAAAATCTGAATTAGATTATGAATCTGGATGAAATAGACGAAATTATTTTACTATCTTTAGTTACGTTTTAAAAACTGATATTATTTATGATTGTATTTTAACTCTTTTTTATATTCGCATTATCATTTTGAAATATTAAATTATTTATTATATTAAAATAATGTATTAGTTATTAGTTGTTTTTACTAAAAATTTAAATAAGTAGCAAACAAATTTACTGTATTTTTGTCAATAATACAACTAATGTAATGTTTAATATGAGAATAATTTAACACATTTAATTATTAAATTAATTTTC
>NW_025787159.1:0-14384 GCF_021130785.1 Homalodisca vitripennis
CAGTATTTTTAATGCGATGGACGCGCCACTTGGTGTCCATAGCACACAGCATCAATTTTTCTTGCGTTCTGTGCTGTGGGGGGTCATTGGCATCCACGTTTTGTCTATAAAGATGCTTCCTTTTTATATTGTTGTTATTTATATAATATATCCTTTTTTCATCATATAATAGTATACAAATCATAAGACAAAAAAAACAACTGATAATAAAGTGTTACTCTTGCACTAAAGTAATAGAGAAACAACATTGGAAAGTCACATAAACACGCAGTTAACGAACCTCTAACTCTAATAAAATGAAGAACTAATATTGGCAACTAAATGAAAAATACAAGACAATGCTTTGCATAGGTGCTTGCTGCACACAAGCTTGTTCTTAATGGAGTAAAACTAGAACAATAATCAGCTTAATTAAAAAAAAAAGTGCATATACCAAAGTTATTTAAACTAAAAACCGAACAATGAATTTATAACACTCAGAAATGCAATAAAAAATATATACTATGTTGGTGGTATATAAATATATATATATATATATAGAATATATATATATATAAACCATTGTGTACAAAATATATAAATATATATATAACTTAACAGTATAACAAAAAGAGATTAGTGATAATTCAATTGGCCCTTCTACAGTAGCCCGCAATTACAATCTCTCACTGTCTTATTCAGTGAATGGTTTATTGTGTGAATGGGATTAACAACAAGGCATGTTTTGTTGTGATTCCTAACTAATGTGTGTTCCACAAAGCTTTAGTATGATTTGTATAGTTTTTTTAAACCTAGTTTTTGAAGGATATGTTTTGGGATAGTTATCCGCCTATAGGCAGAGATCAAATTGCAGATCTCAGACCAAAGTGTAATAGTGATTTTTTGTATATATTGAACGATGGCAAATCTTTAAAACATACCAGTAGAGTATGATATCAATATACAACATTGTAAATATTAGTTTCAAGTAGCTTGATACCATGATATAAAAATAAATAATAATACTAACGTTTGAAGGCACCATGATGTCTTGGTACTTGGACTTATCCTTGTGCAGTACCTTATATCCAACCTGCAGTGAGAGGCACATTCCTGGCCAAAGGTCATTGAGTTCACTAAACCCTCCTGCCTTCCAAAACTGTCCATCACCACCTGTAACAATAAACTATCATATAGTCATTATTTATAACAGGCACAGATGTGATAATAGGTGAAATGTAACCGTAAGTCACATTGTCAAACAGATCCAATATAGTTACAGCTTACTATATAATACCACTGTCGACTTTGTTTACATTGTGTATCTTGCCATAAGGTGTTATAAAAATCCGAGAAAATGCATTTTTTTACTGATCTTTTTACAACGGCCTTTTTTTAACGACAATTACTCAGAATTTTACATTAAGTTTTCAAGAGTGGATATTGCATCTCTCAATTATTTATTATATGATCACTAAAAAAATAGTACTATAAATTTTTCTCTTTTTACTGGTTTAGCTTTTAGGAGCGCTTGATAAGATTCTTGTTCCTATCATCAGTTTTTCATAAAACTTGGGCACAAATAATACAACAGCCATCATTGGAAACTAAGAATGTTTCTTTAAAATTTTAGCAAAATTTTTTGTTATAGTAATAGTAAATAGGCCTACTCATATTAAAAAGTGCAACAACAATACCTTACATTGCTTTAGTGTTATGAATTTATCAGAGAAAACCACAGAGAGACAGATGGAAAATTAAGAATTTTTCAAAACTATGTTTAATAATTTTTTGATTCCAGGATCAAAGTGCTAAAGATTATGGAATATGGGTTTGGAAATACACTTTATAACTTAGGGTGTGCATGTTTATGTGGAGTCACTCATACTGTGGATAGCACCTTTATATTTGTGTTTAAAGTTCCTGATAGCCACCTTTAATATTTGTGTTTAAAGTTCCTGGATAGCACCTTTATATATTTGTGATTAAAGGTTCTTGAATAGCACCTTTATATTTTGTGTTTTAAATGTTACCCAATTAGAACAACTCTAAACCAAAAGGTTTAGTAATATCTAGCGCTGAACAGAAATAAACTTTACGTAGGTATGGAGGAAAAGAGTTAAATTCCTTAAATAAGGTAAATTTGGAAGCTTAACTCCAACATTCACACAGAAATAACTTTTATCGAACAAAATTTTCTGCTAAACACTCCCTATGGGGATATAAAGTCTATTCATTTATAAGGACAATGCCTTTCCTAAATCCAACTGATTAACTTTGTAAATAATACACAGTAAATTGTACAATGAATGCTGAATATGAATAGAATAAAAATAGCGCTGAAAAATAAAAATCAAGTAATTTGCCCACAATTACTGCCCAACTGTCATTCTGATTGAAAAAAAGGTAGAAAGGTAGATTGGAAACTAATCTACAGTATTAAAATTATCTTTTTTGATTCGTATTTATTTAATATTGAGGAAATACACTTTGTAAGTACAAATGCAAATAAAAGTCTTTTGAATAAAATGTGGTTAAAATTCAATGCACAATAACTACGTACACACACTTTAAAATAAATGTATAACATACCTTAACACAATCACGTTCGTCTGCTAAAAATCCCCTAAAAAAAAAAAATATAGTGTTCCTATAAATGCTCGAAATTTTAAAAAATTTATTTTTACTTACTTTTGGATGAAATTATGATAGAAATATATGAAAATTACCTCCATTAGTCACAAAAATTATCACTCTCTAATCGATTTTGGGAATGCGGTAACCTGTGGTTACTGCTTAGTTCCTGAGGACAGTCCTTCCTCCGCCAGCTGGTAAACTCTAGTTACCACTCACGATTAGGAAAGACCCTTTTATGACAGTGGGAATATTTTAAATGAATACTATCGTAGCTATGTGAACTAGTGTTTTATTCGTATTTAGACAAACATAAACAATATTTATATTATACAAGTTAAGTTGTGTAATCCAAAATTGAATGTAAATGTTTATAAAAATGTGAACAAGTTTACATACATCTCCGCTATCTTACTCAAATTTCAGTTTATTTTATTACAAAATATTGTGAGTAATGGAATAACAAAAATTATATGGACAATCAAGCCGATTGTTATAAAATTTGTATTAGGTGACGTGTCCTGTTATAGCAAGTCTATGACTACGTTACTAGTATATAGCCATGACTGCATATAGCAGTTCAAATACACAAGTGATGTTTAAAGGGTCCATGACTGCTATAGCAGTCATAATTAAAAAAATTAATAGGTAACTTAAACTAATTAAATTTCTCAATTATCACAAAACGTTGAGTGATCAAGTAGGTCTTATTTAAGTTTATATATTTATCACCTTGGAATTTTGTTGGGCAAACCCTTTTCCACAGTTGGTAGCCCTTGTCAACCAGTTGTGGTACAAGTAGTGACACTGCTCTTATCCATAAAGGGGGGGTGTCGAGCTGTCCAATCACTGTCAACCTGTTCTGAGTGATAGTGTGCATTCTACTGCAGTAGAAATGAGGTACAAAATAGTGAAGATTTAATTAAAATAGTAACAATAAATTTTAGATTTACCGAGTAGAAATGTGATGTAGATCCTAAAACTGGAACCCTGTGGAAATTTAGCAAGTGAAAAGTGAGATGTAGATCCTACAACCAACTTTGTAACAATTACCAAGTGAATGTGAATTGATCGAACCAAGTAAGGTGAGGCCTGAAAGCAACACAAACACATACTAGTGCCGTAAGTGATCACAGTTATTGAGGCTGTAAGGTTGCTAAATATCCTTAGATATCCGAATGATATTATCTGAAGGAGTGACTGAAAATGAATACTATACCGAGTCTGGTGTTTCAAGTAAAACAAATCCTACTTTTGTTGATAGGCTCTAGTGATAGCTGACGAAATACGGATGAGGACCCAAACTATATTCCATCCGATGTAGAAAGTAATAATAAGCATTGAGGAAATTGAGAACAATTCCTCAGAGGGAGGAGTTAGTTTTAAATTTAAAACCAACCACATCTACCTCAAAAACCAACCAAGCTCCACCTTTGGTTGTGGTCTATATGAACATCAAAACCTATTCCAGTTTTTGAATTTGACAATAGCTTCTAACCAGTATAAAATTACAATTACCTGAAAATGCAACTCTTTATTATGAGTTTTTAACAAACTAATGGATCGTGATGAGATTAATGAACAATGATTTGTCCAATCAATAAATAACTATGGTAATTTTGGATGGATTGTCCGTTCTGTCGTCGTACATGCAAAATGTCGAAGAATGAGGAATTTTAAGCCAGTTAACTAATTGATGAGTTGAAAGAAATTGTCTTGGACTTAGTTTGTATTAGGAGGTTCAAATTAGGTTTATTCCCTGGTTAAGAAATAAACCGTTTTCCTACTGATCCCGTATTATTACCCACCCAAGTATTCTCTTATACAATGAAGTTGGGTAGGCGGTTTTGAGCAACGTAGTCGTTTGTTTTTTTAGCTAGTAGCTATTCTACTCCTGAATCAACTGAATGATGAGAATGATTCGATTGATTAGAATAAAGTCCCATTGTTAAACACAATTAATTGAGAATTTTCAAAACAATCGGTTACTCTCCATGTGAAGCATTAGTCTCTCGATGAAGGGAAGTCTTTTGTTATTTTAGAGGTAGGACTTTACTTTCGTGTTTATATAAAAAATAAAAAGTCTAAATCTGGCATTTTAAAAGTTTTATGAAACTTTGTACTTGCCTGATGGATATGTCCTTGAACATTGAAATATTATAAAGGGTGTAAAACAGATGACTCCCTCCATTTGGATCCAAAAACCCGAGAATTCCCTTTGTTTTACGTATTCTTCATAACGTTTCTTAGATAAAGGCCACCATGTGGTACATGGATAATTACTATAGAACAGTGTAATGCCCTCTCAAAGAAACTGCTTTCAATAAAAACCCGCACATCACTCGGAACTCTTCGCAAGGATCGAAAGGGACCCCCAAAAAACCCCCGCACAAAGTGTAACACAAAACAAAAGCTTAAAAAGGGGTGTACATATTTGGTGTGCCAGGAATGAAGATGTTTTATGTAATCGAAAAAAGGAGAGATAAAAGAGAAGTTCTCACAAAAACTGACGGGTCACCAACCAAAAAAGGCACCTTGTCGAAATCGCCATGGGTGCTCAACAAATCAAACCAGTTGAACTAAGTAAAATACCAATGAGTTTAATTAGTCTGGAATCGATCGCAAACGATCAAATGGTTTCTTATTATTTCCTGCCCAAGGAAAACTACCACGATGGTAATAAAGAAGGTAATGTTTCATTATTATTAGACATAAACTAAACGTACAATAGTGTTTTTATTGTACAGATGAACTATAACACACTCTACTACTATCTTTTCCTTGAAGTACAGAGAGGCACTTATTTATTAACATCTTATAACGAGACTTCTTCAGGATACCATTATTCATAGTCGTGATACTGTTGCCCCTAAGAAGAAAACTCATTTACAATTCCAGCTACTGTTTGAGGACATCAAGTCATTCACACAACGACATAGAAAAAAATTACAGCGCCACCGGCTAATTGAAGCACGATCAACATCCTACTACCTGAGATGTCGTGCAGTGCTGACAAAAACAAGACTAAGAAGCCAGGACTTTCCTATCGTTGGCATTACAATGTGATGGTAAACCCTCCCCTTTGTCCAGGGAAAATGTTTTTCAGATTGGCAATTCCTCAATAAATGTAGTATTACTATTTTGGACCAAGCCACATCTATTGTACAGACGTGTGCAATTTTATACTGTTCTTTATACTTATTTTCAGGGTTATATTGACCTTATTTGTCTATCATATTTCTTTAAAACTTTTACAATAAATTTTAAAGTGTTATATTGAATAACTGCTATAGCAGTCCTGACCTATATTAAATAATTTTGATGTGTGCAGGGTCATGACCTGCTATAAGCAGTTCTATTTTTCCTTCGTTTTTCCCAAGCAAACCTCCATGTTACACAGTAGACTAGGACATTGTCGATTTTTATATCTGTAGGTCAAGGACTTAACGAGATATCAAAGTGTCTCTCTAGGGACCCTCATAGGCTAAGACTTTAGCTATAGCAGTCCCCACCCCCCCCGGCACTTTGAGGGTAGTCAAGGATTTGAAGTGGCATTAAATGCAGTTCACTCACTCAATGACTGCTATAAGAAAACCATTCACGTCCGTCAATGTGATTAAGGGTATCCAACATTCCATAAATAAATCGTTATTAAAGTTTATTGCGTGTTACAATTTATTTTTGGGCTGTAGCCAGGGGAAAAAAATGAAATCATTGAGGCATGTTAGTATCCATTTCTCTGTTTTTCCATAAGCCCATTGTTAAATATGTAATAAATCATAATGTCAAGGAAGCCCACCCAGTTTAAAAGTTAACCTTGTGTGAAAACATACATAACTTTGTTCATTAAGGTTGAGTGTTATAATATTATTTGATGTATTAGATGGATTTTTTAAATTCATCACTGGCACAATCTGGAGTAAAAATTTTATATTATATTAATGTTTTGAATTTACTATCTGCCATTTATACTACCAATCAAGCACTGTTTACTATCTTATTATTGGATAAAATTTAAATGTAAAACAGATTTGTTCCAGAAAGTTTGTCGAACTATAAGCTTGTTCAATCATGCTGTTTAGTGCCAGTTTAATATGAATTATGAAAGGTAAAAACCTCAATTTTTTTCCTGAATTCCAAAATATTTTTTTTTTTTCAGGTAAGCTTTTTCTTAACTTTTTCTTCATAAAAAACCTTTCCTTGGATTTCAATGGACATTTTACAAAAAGAATTAACCGAAATTGGTCCCAGGATCCGTTATTTGTAGATTAGTGCTATCTACCAGAACAAATTTTGCTATTCATTTTTTGTTTATAAGAAGATTGTAACAAATCATTTCAAGTAAAAGTTGTTAATAAGGATTTTACCATCTTACACCGAAAGTACATAAAGAAGTAGTAAGCTTGATAGTAAGCCCGCCAAAAATCGGCGAATCCGCTTTAACCTCCAGGAAAACGAAAGTTCTACTTAAAAAATGAAAATCGTCTAGGACTCCAAGTACAAACAGAATAGTCTAGAAGCCAAAGTAAGAGGAGTTAGAAACACTGCGAAAGGAAAGTATAGTCCGCACATATGGATAAGGCTCCAAGAAAAAATATCCTGAGCTCGAAGCACAGATTGACCACAGGAAAAACTGTATGTGGTTGAAGCAGCAAAACTTATTTTATGAGGACCATGAACGGAAAACAGATCGAACTTATTCAAGACTATGAAAATAAGATTGAAGAATTAAAGAGTAAAAATTATGGACACTGCAGCAAACATAACACCTGAAAAACTGGACAGGGAGGCTCAGGACTACACAGAACTCAAACTATTGGCCCCTGGACTATCAAACAAATAATACCTTCCCCACGAAGTTTCTCTTGGAAATCGGACTCTTAAAAAACAGCCATAATTAGCCATGGAAGAAAAAAAAAAAAAAAGGTTTAAAAGTCTGGGAAGCAATAATAAAGAACCTAACCACTTACGAAAAATGCAGAGGAATGCACGTATCGTTCAATACACCCCCTCACACAAACATAAAAGATACCACAATAATGCTAGATAACCAGTTGTCAATAGAGCAAGAAGAAGAAAACAAATGCTGTGTTCTCCCTTTCAAGTGCAAAAGAATGAAAGCCGCCACTTCCCATGCAGAAAACCTTACTGAAGGCCAAACCCCCAAGACAATCACAACTCCCCCCCCAATAAACATAAAAGAACCATACGTGGTCAACATGTCCTTCAAGAACCGGGAAAGAACCCCCATTAACTGCACGAATACGGACCCGTTGACGAAGACCTGGAGGATTTTTTCAGAGTAGAATCACATTGATTTCTACACAATAAATCAACCACTACTTTAATAAACCAACTAGCCTGCATTCCAATACCAATAAAGACTTCATGTCTACTGAGACACACAGTCAAAACTATCCCAGCACACAGTACCACCTATTTTTTAGAGACAAGCCAGCCTCCAAAAACAAACCAGATTAAGTATCCTTCACCAAAATATCCAGGGTGTCTCTAATAAAAAATAGACAGACTCCTCCATCTAATAGAAGATAACCAATCCTGAAATTATAATCTTGGACAGAGCATGGCCTTAAGCAAGAACAAATCGAAGGATGGTTGCCACATTCCCAACTACAGTTTAAAGGCTCATTTCAGCAGGAAAAACACACAAACATGGCGTTGTTAGCTATCTATGTTAATCAAACCTTACAAGAATATTCAGAATCCCAGTTGACATACACCAGTACTGTGAAGAAATCGCATGTGAACTTGCGCTGATAAAGATCAAGGTAGACTGAAAGAATTATTCATGTAATGGGAGAGTACAGATCACCAGCGTGGGAACTTGGTTGCGATGGGTTAAACATACTCTCACAAGTAATTGAGGAAACAAAAACTGAGAAATCTTACCATTAGTCCTTATGGGTGACATCAACATTGACGAGCATCTCAAACCCTGACATTAAGACAATTAAACTGAATGAAGTTTTAGCTCTCCATAATTTGAACAAGGGTGGACTTACCTCCTACTAGAATATATCAGCTCACTCAGAAACATCCATAGGACTGGATTTTGTACTATCCTTGACTCGACTGAGATGTTGATGCAAGTGTAAGAAATGCTGGCCTCTCAGGACCACCACAGCCCACTTGTGCTATATAACTTACCCGGAGAAACCACAAAGACCACAAATACTTTACCGATGCCTAAAACGACGAAAACTCTTGACACGTTTGAAAGCTTTTCTTCAAGATAGAGGGACTGGCAACCTGTCATCTATGCCCCGACAGCAGAGAAGAAGCTTATAATATTTTTTGCGCTACACTGTCCCTATCCATTCAACACGGCCTGCACTAACATAAAGAAAAGGCAAAAACACAGACTTAAACCTAAAGTAAACACTTCGCAGATGCAGATGCTTTTTTAAAACTAAAAAACAGTTACCTAAAAGCTCTAAATCACTTTATGAAGTAACAGGAGACCCTAACGACAAGAGACAAGCCGCTGAAGTGAAAAAAACATATGACTTAGAGGCTTAAAGGTCATTAAGAAAGGGAGGGCATCTAAAAATTACATTAAAGATTCTTGACAAACAAGTCCAAGGCTGTTTGGGATGTTATAAACAATGTAAGAGTCAAGAAAAAAACAGTCACATGAAATAAATCTCCAAATAGAAGGTGAAATAGTCCGAGATGCAGGAAAAATTGCAGACCACCTAAACAAATTCTTCACCAGCAAACGCGGAGGAAACCTTAAAAAGTAATAAAAAGAGATCAAATGCAATAGCCCATTCACAAAAAACATTAAATCACACATTCTCAACCCTGCCTCACACTACTGACCAAGAAATTAAAGAAATAGTAAAACATCTCAAACCAAAAAGTTCTTCCGGCAATGATGAAATATCACCAAAACTTTTAAAGCACTGTATCAATGAACTTAGCACACCACTGGTAGTTATATTCAATAAATCGTTTGATCAAGGACTTTTTCCATCAGGAATGAAAATCTCCAAGGTGTATCCAAAACACAAAAAGGGTTGCCCAGCCACTGCTAGCAACTATCGACCGATCTCCCTAATATCAACATTTTCAAAGCTATGTGAAAGAATAGTCCTTAAAAAGACTCCTGACATACTGCAACGAAAACTGTCTCCTCACAAACGCACAGCATGGCTTTATTAAGGGCAAGTCAACAACAACAGCCATGATTAAACTCATAGAATCTGTTATTGACGACCTCGAACAGCGAAAACTCTCTACTGCACTTTTTTAGATTTTTCAAAGGCATTCGACTGCTTGAGCCATGACCTCATTATAACAAAAACTGGAAGCCTTAGGCATATCAGGGAAAGCCAAAGACGGGTTTTCAAAAGCTACCTAACTGGACGACACCAACTGGTGGAGCTCAAGCACACAGAAAATGGCATTACCAAACATGTGCAATCAAATACATTGCCAGTAACCCGTGGCGTACCTCAAGGCTCTGTGCTGGGCCCAGTCCTCTTCGTTTTATTCACTAATGACATGCCCCAACTTCTTCAGGACTACTGTTTTACCATCATGTATGCGGATGATACGACACTGTTACTAAATGACAAAACAACTGATAAATTAGCCGTTACCGCATACATAGCTCTTAACATGGCCTATCAGTACTGCCATAACAATGACCTGGTCGTCAACCCTACAAAAACTAACCAAGTTGGATTTGGGCACCGAAACGAAGATGTACCACAGATACCAGGCGTCACCTTGGAAAGCCAAGTGAAATTTCTAGGCATAACTCTAGACAACATGTTATGCTGGACCCCACACATAGAAAATCTTTGTAAAAAATTAAACACTAGTGTCTATGCAATTAAACAAATTAAGGCCATTAGTGACCTAGCAACAGCAAGAACTGCATATTTTGCACTCTTCGAAACACACTTAAGGTATGGCCTTGCCGTCTGGGGTGCAGCTTCTGCAGAAAACATCGAGAAAATCCTGGTCATTCAAAAAAAGGCAGTCAGAACTTTAGCCGGACTGCAACGACTTGACAGCTGCAGGGAAGCATTTAAAATCATTAAATATCTTAACGATTGTTGGACTCTACATCAAAGAAGTTGTGATGTACGTGGATGGAGAAGATCTCTTGAGAGGATCGGATCTACACACCTACTGCACACGTAATGCCAACCTCTACAACCTCCCAGCACATCGCCTCACTCAATATGAGAAAAAAACCACATATAAAGGTGCTAAATTCTTCAACCGTCTACCAAGGGACATAAGAACAGGAAGTGGAAGCAAGCTGAAATCAAGACTTCACAGCTGGTTGGCCGAACGTCCATTTTACTCCATCAACGAGTTCCTTCAACATGACTAAACCGATTCCAAAGAACACTTTATCTGTTAAAACATTTCACTGACTCATTTACAAATGTATAATTTGTATCTCTATGTGATTTGAGTTATGACTATGTATAATTGACACCATTTCTGTTCTCAATGAACATGTTATTAAAGGATGTTTTGATTTTTTTTGATTTTGAAGTAGATAGGACTTCCCCATAGGTCGTAATAAGCTTTTAAGTCCTACTTATATGTGTATTTTCTGCATCAGGACAAGGCAAACTCAACTATGTCAACACGATTTTGACCAAAATAGATATCTGAGAACTAGATAATCGAACGTATATAGTATTTTGATCGAGGCAATACGGCAAGCTAAACTGTGACATAGTAGGTAAGTGAATTTAAACGGTCTTAAGCAGGCATCTCGGTCCTATGTAAGTATATATATTTTTTCTTCGTCAGAACAACAAGGCAAACTCTACTATGGTACTGGAAATATCTTAGACCTAAAATATATGACAAGAACTGGAAATATACTCTTTTTGACCGAAGTAAGTTTCCGAGATATGTGTGATCCGAGATTTTGTGTTTTCTTGATCGGGATGACAAGGCAGATTCAGCTGTGACGGTATGTATATAATTAATTAGAACCAGAAATGCTCCAACACGTGCCAAACATGATATAATAATTAATTTAAACTATGATTACTATTTACCATGAATAATATCTAACTGATGTATGCCTACTTACTTTTCAAAATTTTCATAGGACTCCCATCATATTACATCATAATTGCTTTTACTAAGTAATATAAGGAATTCGGTTCTAAAGATTGCGTGCGAAGCCGCGGGGTAACAGCTAGTGATACATCCTAACCAACCCACCCAAAAGTCGTTTATTATATACAAATACGCCTAGAACTTGGTTGTTGTACACCAATTGGTCCCAGGGGAACATCCATTGTGTTGCACAATCACTTACTACTATAAAACTTAAAAAAATCATAAAAAATAATGAAAAAGTCTAATGTGAAAACACAGTGCATAAAATTACGGGAAAAATACCTCCAGAGTAGTGACAAATACAACGTTGTGATAGCTCGAGTGCTGGTCGCACACTGAACTCATTTAAGAACAAAGGTTCTGTGGTAACCATAGTTACCGCCCGATCCTAGCGCAGTATAGCAGTGGTAACCATAGTTACCGCCCGCTCCTAGCGCAGTGTAGCAGTGGTAACCAGAGTTACGCCAGCAGCGAATGTGTTAAAAGTAAAAATAACTACAATAAAAAGTTACAATTTATACTGCAGTTACCCTCTTATTTCATAAATAGATATTAGTATAAATTATATTTTTATTTTATGTCTAATAACTGTTTTAAACTTTGAAAAACTTTCAAATTTTAATTTTAAAATAATCACATATAGAAATTAAAATAGTCACAAATTAAAATTCCACTCCTTCATCGTTTAAACTCTGGCTTTAAAAAGCAACTTAAGTTGTTAAATCTATATTATATAAAAATGAAACTGTTCGTGTGTAACAGCATCACTCACAAACGGCTGGACGGATTCGCCTAATTTTTTTTAAAATTTGTTCGTCTTGGTCTGTAGAAGGTTATAGGATACTTTTTATACCCTTTCCCGATTCAGGATTCCGCCCCACTGGTTACGGGAAATACCCGTAAGAAATGCATTGCAGCAAACATATGTTATTAAGTGAAAGAGTCTTTTCAAATTTTTAATCAGCTGTTCTTTGTAAACATATATAATGCGACAAAAAATTGTTGTTATTTTTGACAGTAACTAAGTAAACATAAATATTTTTTGACGTTTCTATGTAAACAAACATTTTTTGACATTTACAACGTGTCACAAATGTCAAATTTTTGATAAACGTGATTTGATATCTTTTTTACAATTTCCAAGAACAGTGTTATTTTCCATCAGTAAAAGGTTTAAAAAAATAGGCAAGTATTTTTGTTTTCTCAAGGCAAACTGTACGTCGGTGTTGGAAATAATATGAGTCACTTGAAACAAGTACACATTCACGGGCAAAGCTTACGAAAAGCGTGCGAAGCCGTGGGAAACAGCTAGTTTTAGTACAAAATTGTTCATCTATATGAAAACAATTAGGCCACAATATAAAAGTTTTGGGAGCAACTCAACATTTTGAAATATAAACCCCTTCAAGTGTGACTCCTAATTAAAAAAAACTAGACAAATATGGTCAAAATTATAATCTAATATAAAGATGACATTTTTATGGCACTGGTCCTGGTATTCATGTTCTGTAGACAAACAATGTTATTTCTTTACAGTAAAAAACTTTCTTCGCAGAATTGGAACATTCGATTTTAACTTTGTGTCTATTTTTAATGGAATAATAGCAATGGAATATTTGTACTTTGCTGGCAATACTGCATACGGGAAAATAAACAGATCAGCTCAGCAACAGCTGACTCCAGTATGTAACCAAAGAATGAGTGTGTAAAATGGTAAAATAGATGTCCAGATATTCAATAACCATATTAATATCTATTGCAAAATTAATATATAACTTCCAATAGCCTATACCAAATAGTCTAATACCACTATCCAAATTATGTTAGTTGTGAGACTTATGTCGTAAGTGCACTCTTCCCTAGAAATAAAATAAATATGATTACCACTACATTTTTGAACACTTAATTCATTATACAAACTATAACCCTTATTTTATTGTATCAGAAAATAAGTAGACTGGTGGGCCTCATGGTGTGTTTCCGGGGTGCGCAAAAAGCCCTTGAGGCTTAAGTGCATAGCAGTAGGCCGCCCCAAGGGGGGAAAAAAAGTATTGGTTTAGTGAACAAAGCGCTATAAAACACTAAGAAGGACCCAGATAAGAAAAGTAAAGCATTTCCTTCCTGAAAATAATAACTGTAGTTTTACTGTAATTAGGGTACAACTTCTGATTTTTCAGAGCATATTAGATGCAAATAAGCATAAATGGTCTTAGTCTAATAAATCTGACTGATTACTTTATTTATTTAAAAATGCATTGAAATGACATGGGGTAGAATGCGATAAGCAGACCCGGTTTTTATATCGATTAGTATGATCATCGGTACTTAAAATTCATATATCGAATACTAGTCTATCAACACACACACATATTAGGAAAAAGCTCGAATAATAATGAAATGATAACAATATAACAAACTTTTATAACAGAAAATACAAAATATGCGTACCTATATATGTTTTTTCCTCAGTACCAATCAATGATTAACCACTTTCAAGAAGTTGTTGAAAGCATCCTCTCTGTTAAAACGTACAAATACCTACAAAGATTATCTGCAAGCAGGTTGGCTGATTTACAATTTTTAAACTTTGTTTCATGGTCCTCCATCAGCTTTCGACTGTGTTTAATCTTTAAAAGATAATACTTTTA
>NW_025787160.1:0-15278 GCF_021130785.1 Homalodisca vitripennis
TTCACAGCATTGTTCATATTTCAGTGTATAGAAAATACTTTTCTGGATTTTTCTTTGAAAATAGACTTGTTGTAGATGTCCATCAGTAGAAAAGTGTGTTACAACAGCCTGCTCATCTGTTACACAGATATGCGAGTCCCGTCTGGGAGAAGGTGATCCGAGCTTGACAGCCCAAACGGTTGTGGAAGATGGACAAAAGGCTGTGCTAGTATATCTTCACTGTGGGGGACGCGGCACAGATCTGTCCTGCAAAGACTCAAACACTCGATCACAGCTGCTGATGACAAAACCTGCTCACGGGTTGTAAGTGATGAATGGTGACAAAGATTGATACAGGTTTCGTTAAAATCGCACAGTCAATTGTTTTTAGGGGTGATTTTGTTGGTGATTAACTAAAAATAGTTTTGTAATATAGGTTCGAAGTGTTACATTTGGTATTGTTATTGATACTTGTTGCAATTTTTACTTGCTACCTATTACTGTAAGAATTCCACAACACATTTAGATGTATTAATTTATATTTTATTTTAATTATTCATTAAGATGCCGTCTAATGACTTAATGATGAACTCTGATGAAACAGGGCTGAAAAGAAGTAAAATGAGGTAAGAACAAGGACAGTACTTAGAGGGAAATTGAATATTAAAAATAGAGGAATAGGGAGCATAAAAATTACTGCCATTGAGGTTTATATTTGATGTGTGTCTAGAAGTTTGTAGCATGTGACTAGCGGTTTTAGTGAGATTCGAGATTCAGTTCCGTTGTGATTTCTAAACACTATAACTTGTATTATTACATATAGTTGACGTGTTTATTTTTTTTATTATCAAAAAAATCAAATTGAAGCTATCCAAGCTAACAATTTTGTTGCATTGTGAATTAATGACGCACTAGAATAGCTGATTATACAAAAGGTAAAATTAACAAATTTCTGTAAACACTAAATAACAAAACTAATTAAAAAAGTTACAGAAAGCTTTTCAATCATAAAAATACATCACACTTTAAAAAACATGGTTATTCTGTTGTACTGTTTATTTTGTATTATTGATAGGCAGACATTGTCGTTTTATATGTACTTGATACTGTGTAAAAATTTGCAAGTCAAACATTAAAAAAGCCTTACATTCTTCTATTTGATCAAGTTTGAAAGTGAAAAAATGTGAGATTTTCATTAATAATGTGTGTAACTATTACGATAGCAGGGCGGTCGTAGTTATGCAGCTTGGGAAACTGTGGTCTGTTCCCAAGGTCCGTTATGTAATATCATGTGTCCTATTAGTGATGACAAGAGAAGCGGTGGAAGGGCTCGGTGAGTGCGGCGGTGCAGGCGGTTGACGCAGTTGGATTCAGACCTGGGGAAACTGTGTCTGCAGAAAGGAACAGCAAAGGCACACGGCCAAGGTGTTGAGTGCCCGTCTGTTTCAGGCAGCCTGCTCAGTGAGACCCCCAACATACCAAGAGGAATCAAAGTGTAATGCCATGATAGCCGCTTACAGATATGTTGCATCAAGTGAGTAAAATAATAGTTGTTAGTCCAGAGCTGCAGGAGGATATGGTAGTGCATGTGTGGAGTTGGAAATTGGATGAGCGTTGATAGGAACCCGTGCTCAGCTTAAACAATCCTTTCCACTCCTTTCTTCTCCTAAATCTGGTCTACTTGTAATCCGGAGAAAATTTAAATAAAATGAAAATGAAAACAACTGGATGTCTATCACTCTCTGATTGAATTTGGGTAACAAATTTCTCAAATTGGTTTATTTGGTCCCTTTTATAATTTAATGAAATTTTTAGAGAAATCCTTGTTTTAGAGTCAATTTAATTAAAATTATTCTTCTCACGCAGTACTGTAACTAGTGTAGTTGTGGATTTGTTGTCAATAATCCAGGCGTCTGCACTCAACCTAGAGAACATTGATTACGCCTGTGAATTTTGGTTTTACCATTGACGAACCGATTGATAAGCTGTGAATTTTACATTTTATAAATTGTGAAAATTTCTACAACTTGTTTCCGCGACTATGGTTGTAGGGCCCAGTTTAAATTTGAACGAAAATTGCGCAAGCCTAATAAAGCAGTGATCTACCAATGGCATGAATTTAACGACCTTAATAACGTCACAGGACAAACTATCTCTATAGTTTTGTATGGCGCATAGACAAAACTATCTCCAAACGGCAAAGACGCGGTACGGGCGCATCGACAACAAAACTGCGTCTATAGTGTCAAATTTAAGTTCCTTTTAAATCCGATCAATGTCACTCAACGGTATGCGTCAACCAGGTGTGTGGGTTATTATACCTATGTCACGCGTCCAAATATATAGCTGTCTCCTCAGCGTAAACATTGTTTGGGAACAATAGACGGCACGTTGTCTAGACACTCTCCCCGCCACACGGGACACAGGACGCGCCGTACAGCGCCGCAGGTGCTTTTGTTTTGCAATTTGGCTTCAGATAGTGCTGTGTCTATACCATCGCTGAGTTCGGATTTCCTTCGTCGTGTTTTCTGTTTATATGGTTTTTATTTATTTTTGTTAAAAGTATTGATATCTTAGTTTTCAGTATTCTCATTTAGTGTTTTCTTAGTGTCATTTTAGTGTTTAGTGTCACCTATTTAGTGTTCAGGTACTTTGGGATTTATACCCGACCACACCAGTATGAAGAACACAAAAATATAAATTTATAGCTAAAAGAAACATGATAGAACGAAAGAAAACAACTCTTTAATTACAAGCATTTCCAGGCATTGGTGATCGGATATTGTTTGTCGCTGTTATCTTATCTTTCTCGAGAATTACCCGATTTGACGAACAGGCCACGTGGCATCTCATGATTTTGCCGCGGTACATAATTGTCCTTTCCATTACAATTCAATTTAATTATTTTCTGATAAGAATCCTCTAGAATTTGAATATTGTGTAACTGATAGGTACTATCTCGAGGGATGTTTTTTCCTTTCGTTGACATCAGCGAATAAGGCATGGCACTCTACACGCATTTTTGGGGTGGCGGAGTTATGATCAAGAAATAAAAACCAAGTTTTGAGTGTTTTTTTCAATAAAGAGTTTAGTTTTATGTTTTTGGATCATGTTTGTTTTTATTTGAATGTTTTTTGTGTTTGGAAGAAATGTAGATGGTAAAACACGGAAGTTATCAACAAAGCGATGCATTACCAGGCTGAACGGTGGCTGAGACTCTGCAATCTAACGTTATCTACTAGACCCCGCTCGACTTATGGAACCTCTGTCTGAGTGAATGGGGAGGGGTTTGCGATTAAGACAATTCCTGTTTTATATTGGATAGAATATAGTTCTAAAAAATTCTAACGCTAATCTAGTAATCAGTAGAAGCAAAATGTCCAAATAACGATTTCAATGTACTGGGTGTGGTCGGTATATATTCCCAAAGTACCGTGTACATTATTAGTGATAAATAACATGTCTCGTAACATTGTACAATCCTGAGTACAGTGACTTTATAATTTTTAAAAAATTTTTACTTTTTTTATACTTACCATAAGTTTAATAGAAAGTAAAAATAAAATGAACTTTAACACATTTAAAATTTATTTTATTTTTTTTTTAAAGTATTGTGCCGTTTGCCTGGCAAGTCGTGAAAAGAATATACTGACGTTTATAAGGGTTAATAGTGTACCTATATCAAATTTACAAACCAGTTTTATCTGGTCATAATATTAAAGTTTTCCCTCCACTTTGTCCTCCTCATTAATTCAAAAAATAATGAACAGTAAAAAAATGGCAATGTTACAGCATTTCTTATATTGTGTCTTAAAAAATTAAGTTATAGAATTGAAGAGTTCTTAAGTTTAATAATTTCATCAGGTGTAATTTAAATATTGATTTTGTAAACTCGTCTGAAATCTAGATTAGTAGTAAGAGCTTCGGGTATCGTACACAAGTGGCAAATTTTTATTCCCTTTTATGTTTCATTATTTAAGCAACCCATACTGTTGGGACACATGTCGACACCTAAAAATGAATTTGTATATTTGTTAGGTGTTTTTAAATAATATTTACCCCCATCCTCACTTCGCGTCTGAGTCCGTGTCAACGCCTCCGATTTGTCCCCATCCCCAACACCATCATTTTTTCTATTTTTATTAGTAAATGTTATGTTTATAAAAGCAACCAACCATAAAATTACTATTTTTTACTTGTAAAAACCATGAAAGAGACGTGAATTACATTATTCAGACTTGAGTGGGATCCCCTGAATTATGGATTTTGTTATAATGAAATAGGAATTTATACATGTTTTATACAGATTTGTTGTTTCCTTCGTTCTTATCTTCCATCAAATCCAAGAATAAGACACAATATGTGTAATAAGCCAACTCCATTTTTTAATTATGTAACCTCTTATAAAGCATTATGTTTTTCGACACCATAGATCAAATTGCTTAACACATATAACAATATTCCATTGGTGTCCACACGAGTTTTGGTAAAAGAGAATTAGTTAAACACAAATTGTATGTGTGATTAGCATTTTCATATTCGATTATAATTGTGAATTAAACTGGAAAAGAGTATGGTATTTAATTAAAATTAGGTATCGGCAAATTGAAACATGAAAATGCTGAATCAGAACACAATTTGTGTCTATTGTATGAGATGTATCCAGAAAGTAAGTGTCACTAAGGCTCCTACAGACGGAAGGATTTTTTTCCAAACGATGTTGGCCATACACTGTCGTCATCAAAAAAATGCATCATCCCAAGGGATGGGGTGGAGACATTGATCTCTATGGAGTTTTTATTTTATCGTCTCAAAAAACTCTTACTCTGTCACCCAATTGTTTTTGTGAACTTACCTAACAAACCATTTCCAATTTCCGAGGATTCATGTGATTGCAGAAAGTTCGTCCACAGTCAATCTGTGATCGGTTACTGAGCACATTTTCAATTTATTTCCATTTTTTCAATTACAATTGAATGTCTCTGATCTTCTGATCAGCATGCACCAATGTATGGGTGTCTTTAAACGCAGTGACACCACTTGAACACGATTCGTGGCTTTATCACCAGCACACCAGTTTTACCTCATTATAAACCTCAACTGGAGATTTTTCTTTTGCAAAGAGATAAATGATAAAACCGCATATTTCTTTCTTGAAGGGTGATTTGGATGGATATTTTTTTACGAAAACGTAACTGTCACATACAATCGATAGTTCTCAACGTACTGACCCTCGAACCCGAGGTCTGGTTGCGTAGGACAGGAATCAGGTATACACACCAGTGTAGCCAATATGTTGTAAAATAAAATCCTTATCCGGCCATGAATAACCTCAGTATCACTTACTTTCTGGTTATGCCTCGTAATAATACATTGGATAACAAGGATAATTTAAATTTATAAATGGGTTTTATTGCATTTTGTGAAGAAATATTTCTGCTGTCAATCACTTTGGTTTTTAATCCACATTTTGTAATGATGAGCTATTGAAGGCTTGGCATAATGAATTCCAATTCTGGTGATTATGAGAAAGTTATATGTCCCAATATTGACAAATATTTTTGATCAACAAAACACATTAAAAGTGTGAAGAAGAAAGTATTTTATGGAAATGAAATAACAAACTTAGCAGAAATATACTTACTTTACGAATGAATATTAAACAGTATTTTTAGAAGGCTTTTAGAGTAAACATCTTCTGTAGCTCTTTCACCAAAGTACAACTTAGTTCTTAATAACTTTTGAGTTGCAGGTTCACCTCTTCTCGTGGAGAAACCATCTGACCCGAAATGTGTATTCTCTGCCTGCGGGACCAGGACCTGCAAGTTAGAGAGAACATCATTGACGCTTGATGATACAACTGGATACCAGGAGGATTACCTCAAGTTTGCGATGTTCCCTGATGTTTCTTTCCACATCCTGACCACAACACTGGGCGATGAGGAGCAACTCATCCGAGACATGGACAATCGTCCTTCATCATCAACATCGCTGCTGGTCTAAACAGAAGAATGTGCTGGTTGCAGGCACTTTGTTGAAAAGCCTCTTCCACTACAACGCCTATCCTGGTGAGGACTTATTTAAGCTTCTGCATGCATCTTTACTTTCATACTTTAATTTCTACTTAAGAAAAAACCGTAGAGATACCAGCCCGGCATCAGCCTTCAGTGAGGGAGACGTGCATACAACTTAAAAATATTTTGACCACTCAGAAAACACTGATATGTATTTTAGCTTTTGTCTGGTGGTAAAAGCAGGAAAGTCACTCTGGATAATCTTTCAATTCAAACATTTGTTGTTTTGAGTTATTTTATTGTCAGGTAGGAAATGAAAGTTTGTATTGTTGACTGCCCACCGGATAAGTACAATAATGCCACCTTTTCTCTGAACTTCTTGCCATTGTTGTCCCTAGTAGTGAACTGTTTTATAGTAGGGTTTTTAAAAAGAGGTGAAGAAATCTGATACATATTTTTTTTCTCCTTGCTTGGATTGTCAATGTGACAAATCTTGTCAATAAGGCATTTGAGTGATTAAACTCTGGCCCACTCTGCGTTCTTTGGTTAATTCAATGTTACCTGACTTGGATTTTGGTATTTCAATCTAGAATTTATTTTAGTAACTACCTACTTTAAATGTAAGTAGTAAGTTGAGTTACTAAATTTACAATCTAAGAAACATTTACTTGTTTAAGTCTGTTAAAGTTAAACAGAAAAGGAAAAAAAGTAGTTTTTAACATTGGATTACAACTAAGGAATAAAAATATCAGCAAAAAGAAAACGTGAACTTCACTAGGAAATCAAAATTCAGTAAGAAGTATAAACAATTTCTAAGTTATGTTAAATCCTACAAAAAGATTATTCAAAAAAGTAAGGTTATTGAGGCAAAGGAATATGGGCAAACTCCTCGTTGTATTACAGAAACTCAGAAACATAAAATGCAAGGCTGCCGCGGGCATGTTGTGAATAAAAGTTACTCGGTAAAGATAATAAAAACAGAGAAGATAAAATTACTTTTAATAGATTCAGAATAACACGGATAATAAGTAATCCAGATCAAATTGTTGAACTTTTTAATGATTATTTTTCTAACAATTGTACAAAAAAATTAGTGTTCCAAAAGGTCTAACTGTAAGAAGGAATTCATAATTTCATTAAGAAAATTTTTGTACTGATGGAGAGGGTTTGCATTGCACAATCTTGAAACCTTGTACCAGTTGATGAGATCAGGGAGATGTGTTTTAGGTTCTATAACAAATAAAATTTTCTGTAGTGGTGGGATGGGATACCAATAAGACTAATTAAAAACTCTCTGTTGATATTATTTCAAGAAACCATTGACACTACAAATAATCAAACAAATGATTTAAAATGAAGGATTTTTCCTGATAGATATAAGAAGTATTCTCAAGTTACTTCCAGTTCGATTTTAAAAAAGGCGGGCTCCGAAGTTAGATTTAAAATTAATTATCGACCTATTTCAGTTCTAAAGCCAATTTTCTCAAAGATATTTGAAAAGATTATTCACTCTAGATTAGGGGTTGATTACCTTTGAAAAAAACATAACTCTTTTACGATAAAACAAATTCGGGTTCAGAAAAAAACATGAATACTCAATTCAGCTTTGACAGAATTTTACCAAACAGCATATTACATGGTCTGGACGGGTCACGGGAAGAATTACAGCCGGTATTTTCCTTGTGATCTGTTCTAAGGCCGTTTGAATTGTGTAGAATCATTCGGTCCTTACTGTTAAAGCTTACATGACCTATGGCATTGGTGGAAATTGTTTGTCCCTTCTAAAGTCTTACCTAACAAAAAGGAAAAACAAAGAAACAGTTATTCCAAGAGAACTCTACAATTAAGTGTACGCTTCAAATTGGAAAAGTAATAGGTGTGGGAGTGCCACAAGGTTTCTATCTTTGGGTCCAATTCTTTTTTTCTTTTTAATCTTGTATAAACGATTCTTCCCTATGATCTATTGACCAAAGATTTAATATTATTTGCTGATGACATCAACAGGCTATTATCAAAGAGCTCTACTAGTGAAGAAACTAATAATCACTCTTTTTCAGAAGTGATGGATGATTTTGGATTCTTGGTTTATCATTTTCCCCATATTGGTTTAGCAACTTAATATAAGATAAAACTCCAAGTAATAAAAATTTAGGTATTAGAAATAATAAAACATGGCAATTTTTTAACTTTGTTTTCTTCCAAATTTAGTTGACTCACATAAATTCTGTAGGGAATTAAAAATTGAGGGGGGGGGGGGGGGGGTTAGTAATTTTAAATGGAAAGCTCATCATAAATGACCTTCTGTATCAAAACTAAGATCCATTTCTTTTTATATTTTTGCACTTAAGAGAAAATGTTTCATTTTGACCGTTCTAAAAAAAATCTTGTTTACCATGGTTATGTGGAATCAATTCTTAGTTACTTATGGGATTGTGTTAATGGGGTCTAGCTTCCTGGCAGTTAGAAAGCAGTTTTCAGATTACAAAAAAAGGGAAGTTATACCAGAATAAATGACAAATTTCTCATTTTCGAGCACCTTGCAAATCATTGTTTTTTAGAAATTAAAAAAATATTTAACTTTAAACCAGTTTGTACATATATGAGTTGTTGGTTTATATCCATTTAAGCAAAAGACCAACACTAATAGAATGATCTAAGATTTACAACATAATTATAACACTCGAAATAACGCTAATTTTTACGAATACCCCTCCATCGCTCAAACATTCTATGAAAAAGAGCCCTTTGCTATTCGGGGTTGATTATTGTTAACAATAACCTACCCTTAACATTTAAGTCACATGACCATAGGAAAAATTAAAAAATGAATTAAAGACTGTTCTTATTGAACAAAGCTTAATATATGAAATAGATGAACTACAGGCTAAACCTCCTTAGTTAATTCTAAATAAAAATTTCAAGTGTTTTGTTATTTTTTCTGACTAAAATTTAATTGTAACATAATAAAATTTTACTATAAGGCTTTAGTATGTATTGTATTATTATGACAATGTACCAGTTCACCTATTGTAAAAAAAAACCATGTAAAGAACGTTTTGTACAAATAAATATCTATGTCTATCTATGTCTATGTCTTGTATTATATGTTATTGTAGGAAATGAGACAAGAATTTACCACAGACCTACCGGGTCCTTATAACAGTAGTTCCGATAATTAGTACAATAATAGACATACTTTAAAATACGGCAAATTTTCCATATATTTTACATCTAATAATTTAATTCTATCCTTATTAATTTGGGTTTATACAAAATAACTCCACTTGTAATGGGGTGTGTAAAGCAATTATTGAGGTGTTGTTTTAAATTAAAAAAAAAAAAATCTGGTGGCTGGAACTACACTGATCGATTTGAGCAAAGGATTTTTTGACACTGTGTTGACTCACATCTATTTTATGTGAAAAAAACTTGAATTTGTATGGGAATAGAGAATTTTGAGTTAATTAATTAATTGTAAGGTTTTGTATATTAAAACAAAAGGTGTTTGTATTAATAATTGGTTCCTCAGAAGTCTTTAAATGTAGTTGCAAGGTGATATCCCCAAAGGCTTTATTTTGGAGACCCTTTTTGTTTTTTACCTATTGAATGGTTTTGTATACAATGTTCCTTGTTATTATTCAATGTTATATGCAGAATGACCACAACCTTGCTAAGTGTTACAATACTAATACTATTAATGTAAAACCCCAGCTTAACAGATTCTTTTAGAACAAAACCAAAAATCTGGTTCTCCTTGTAAATAACTTAATGGTTAATAAAAGTAAGAGGCTGAACGTGTACTATTCTCGGCTAAAACATAATATAGACATTTTGTATGATCCTTATTTTTTATCCAGGTCTTGATGTTGGGGTAGTTATATCTTGACACTGAAAACACTGCTGGTATGCACATGTTTAAACAACAATCTTTGCAGGAAAACTGTTACTAAAGTAACCTGGTCTCTAAAGAAAGTTAAGGTCATTTGTCGATCTTGGAAATTTTGTGAATGCTCATGATTTGTTATGTTTTCATTTGTCAACTCAAACTATGGTGTTTTTTGGGCAACTCAAGTGCCAAACCAAAAAAGAAATTTTGGTTTAGCAAAAAAATGCAATCACTGGTTTGTCAACTTCAAGACTCTTGTAGAGCGTTCTGATCTCCTCAACATCATGACATTGAGTTGTAAGTATCATGCAGGTAATTTGCTATACTGTTAAAGAACATCCAGTTAGGTATGTTTAATAACACACGGTTTCTATCACAGTCATGAGGACCAGATAACACCTTAATTCAATGACCCTAAATGTTTAGGTTGGTCAACCACATCATAAAAGTTTTAAATATCAACAATACACATTTTTTAACAAGAGTTTTAACCAATTAGCAAGGCCCACCCCATTAACAATTGTAATAAAATAATAGCAAATTTTAAGAGAAATATTTTATTTTGTAAAAATAAACATGCTGGGAGGAGGAGATCAGTAACAGTTTTAAAACAGGGACTGTTTGCAATCTGGAAAATTTGTATGAGGTGTGTGATTTATAAAGGAAGAGACTAAAAAAATGCTTGAAACAATACAAACACTGGAAAGTATAATTACAAATCTTACAAAGGGAAAAGTTCTGATCAGCAAAAACAGTATGATCCTATTGGGGAAGTCCGGAGAAATTCAACCCTGTCTTAATCTGCTTTCTTCCCCCTCTTAACAATATTAATTATTAATCAATATAACAAAAACCTCCATTCTGTTGATAATAAATGGCAGGAAGTGTCCAAAATGTCTCTTGTCGGAGGTATAACAGCGATCCATCTTGGAGTAATTAAGAAATGTAGCGGATTTCGGTACTTCACTTCAGGAGAATTTCTTTTGCAGTTGCCTCCAGAATGACTCTGAAGTCAGAAAAGTCTGATTACAATGAATGGCACTATCACATCCAACACATATCTTACTCCATACGAAACGTCCACAGGTCCTCTTACCCGGCAAAAACACTTACTAAAAAAGTCTCGTCTGCTCATCAAGAACTTACGAAGAGGTCATATTAATATATAAGAAAGAATAAACGGAAACTAAACAAAAAAAACTAAACTGCTTTTATGCGCCGATAGCCCATGGGCCGTGATTTAACATTTCACTTAAATAAACACTCAGCAGCAACTTAAAAAACACCTCACTAAAGTCATTGGAAGCTGTCGGTTTTATTAGGGCCTGGACGGTTTAGCCTAACCGAGCAGATTTTGAACTTTGAACCAACATTGAAAAATGGTGAAGAACTGGGTACTGATGAATGTTGCTGGCCATTGCATTGTGGGTCTTAAATGATGGGTTTCCCCCGAAAATGAAGCACAAAAATGCAATTAAAGCAATTAAAGAAAACAATTGATAAAAATAATAGATAATTTCTAGAAGTAGTTTTAATGGGACTTAACCCTTTAGGCACGAACTTACAAACATCATGGTGTTTAATGAAGAGGTTAGACAATTTAATAAAAAGCTTAGAAAACTTATTAGTCAAGATGTTCCCCCAATGTGCTAATCTGGTTAAGCTTAAGTAGAGCTGACAGGGACACGTGCACATACTCAGCATGGCATGTCACTTAAATGTAAGAGGGAAAGCACTGGCTTGCAGGACCAAATTTGGGAGGCAATTGGATGGGAGAACCAAGAGAAGATAGAAGTGTCCACGACCCAGGGAACTGCTCCACAAGAAGTGATGTGCCAGCCAAAACTGATGAGAGGTCACCTAAACTTCCAAACGCTGCTGATGGTATCTGTGCTACAGCCCTTCACATTCAGGCTCTTGAGCCAAATCATGGTATGGGGAAAAAGGAAATGCCGGCCCTCTTTGGGAAACTGTGACTACTGACAGAATCCAGACTTGCACCACCATAGAGTACAAGACCTTTATTCACAAAGTGTGAAACCTGTTGTCAAAGAGGTAACCAAGGCCTTGGTTTATCAAGAAGTCTGGTAAAGATATCGAGGGTGTCGGATAACAATAATGACATTTCCTTTCAAAAGTAAAAGGCTAAACTGTAGGAAAATTTATAAGAATATTGCAGGCTAATCATGTACAAATGCATACGTAAACAAGCTACTTGAGCCTTGAAGCATGTTGGGGTGTGGTGGAGGGCGAAAGTTCATAAGATAGAGATTGCCCAAAGTTTGTGTTTCGGAGCACTGGATGACAGAAAATGAAATTTGACTTGGTTTGTGCCCCAGTGGATACTTGCCTGCAAGCATTCTGGGGATTTGATATAGGGGGAGGGGGGAGAGAAGAGGCGGGGGGGAAAAAGAGGCGACGTGGGGGGTGTGGGTGGGGGGGCGGGGGTGTGGGGGGGGTGGGTTGGGTGTGTGGGGGGGTGGTTGGTGGTGGGTGGGGGTTAGTGTGCTGTTGGTCTTACGGGGATCTTTCTTAATAAAGTAGTATAAGGGTGAGTTTTGAAGTTTTATGATAAGGGTTAGTCATCGATACTAATGCGGATGTTAGATCTTAATTCACATCGAGAGTCCTGAGCTAATAAATTCAGCGCTGACGACGGTAATGTGAGACTTTCATTGAATGTTTCGATATGGCATGAAACTTAGTGTCAGGCTAAGGCAATTATTGACACTAGGCAATCACTCACTAAACAATCACTATCAGTACATATATCAGTCTTTATATGTCATTACACATCAGAGGCAGTTGATCATACGTTCAAAGTTTCCGTTATTGTTTTACTGCTACGTATTTTCCTCCGCAATTGAGCTTATCCAATGATAATCAATCTTCACTACAATAAAAGAAAAACAGCCTGGTGGACCTAGGGGGGGGGTGGGGGTCGGTCCGGGCAAGGTACTGGCCTTGGTGACTTCAACATCGAAATGGCGTTCGTGATATGAAATCATAAGTATTTCAGTGACTAATGTCGAAGAACTTCACACACGATTTAACTGTCCATCCCAGTGACTACACGAAACACACACACACACACTACACACATTCGGGCGCAGTTTGATGGAGCTATCAAGTTTCTCTAATTTACTACAGATCTTCTAAATTTAAAACTGTACTGTCAAGTCTCCAACCACATGCAAGGGCGATGTCTTAGAGATAGATTATATTCTGACAAGTCAATTTACACTCAGAGCGACAAAGATGGCTCAGAGGTATAAAAAGTTTGCTATATGGAGTATCAAGTTTGCGATCATAAATCTAGAAAAAACCATGATTAGTCGTGGCTATAGTGTATTAGTTTGGGGGTCATGTAAGATCAGCATTGGAGAATGGGGGGGGGGGGGTGAAGAATGTCATAAAGAGAATATGGGTAGCTTGAATATATAAATTTGAGTGAGAGGCGATAGAGGAACACACAATAATAGCGGCGTAGGGGGCACAAAATGTAATATTAAATTTATTATGTTTTTGAAGGTTGCTTAGGAATAATGGAACAAAATGAATTGGAG
Source organism: Homalodisca vitripennis (assembly GCF_021130785.1). Classification (NCBI taxonomy): domain Eukaryota; kingdom Metazoa; phylum Arthropoda; class Insecta; order Hemiptera; family Cicadellidae; genus Homalodisca; species Homalodisca vitripennis. The sequence goes on from NW_025787160.1 coordinate 13,446, forward strand.
GGGGGTTGATGGAGGGGGAAATATGATTATTCAGTGAGTGTACTTATCGGGGCGGGGGGATATGGGGGGGAGGGGGGCGGTTTAAGAACTACTTTTTTTAATAATTTTTTTAAGAAATTATGTAGACTTGTGGCACTTTAGCTCTCCACTAATCAGTTAAAAGTAAAAAGAAGAATATTAATAGTTAATAGGAAAATCAACGTGGTATAATGATAAAATTGGCAGAAGATAGAAATGTTATGTTAAATTTTTTTAATGTTTATAAATGCCTTAGAAGATTTATGGGGGTCAAGAGCAGACACCTGTAGCCTACAACGTGATACCTACTGGTCTGTTCTTTAAACAGAACTTACAGGTCAAATCTGACCACCGCAAAAAGGCAAGCTTATGAGCAGTATATATTCGTTAGCGATGCTATCTTTGTATCAATGCTAACTGTTGTAACGCGGCTCATCCTTGAAGGAGAGTCTCTGAGTTCCAGATTTGGTACAACAATCTCCTGCATAAGAAACACATCCTATCAAAGAGTATTACAAATTACTCGATATCCTGTCTGACTGGTAGGGTGTGTGGCTCTTGATTCAGCTCACATCGAGCAATACACTTCACACAGCAGTGCACTATAGATAGACTCAAGTTCTTATTAGGGTGGGGGCATTTCATGTATGTTTATCTGGTGTAATGTTAGAATTAGTCCTAATGCGGTTTGCAGTGGTGAGAAGTTAAACCATATGATTGAGTTAGAGTAGGGGGGTTTCTAAAGTTTCAAATTGTGTGTAGTGTGGGTATAATGTGGGTGGGTGGGGTTTTAGATGGGATGGAGTTAAAGGAGAAAGTTGGTGGAAGTTGGGTGGGGTTGTGGTAGGGGGGTGGGAGTGTATCAGAGGCCATTTAGGGATGATTGTTTTAAATTAATGGGTTTGATTTTAATGGATGGGGAGGATTGTTCCCTGGAGGGGTAGGGGGGATAAAAAGTAATGAGTGGTTTGTGGGGTAGGTGGGGGGGATATGGTGGGAGATATGGGGGGATATAGGGTCCCCATTTTTGGTATGATTATAGGGGTGGTTGAGGGGTATGGGGGTATTGGGGGGGGGTGGGGGGGAGGAATTGGGAGTGGGGAAAATGGGGAGAGAAAATTTGGAAACCATCATGCAACCAACAGCTTTTTTTGTATTTTTGAATATTTCAATCTCCTTACTGAAACACAATTTGGGTTTTCGGCCAGGGCAGGTCCACAACTTCAGCGGTGTTGGAGGTTGTTAGTCATACCCTTGTGGCCTTCGAGAGGAGGGTAATCAACGGCTCTATCTCTCTTAGATTTAAGCAAAGCTTTTGATTGTGTCCCCTTTGATTTCAATCATTCAAAAACTCAAATATTATGGTATTTTCTGAGAGTGCTTGTCAGATTAATTACCTCTTATCTATCGGATAGAAAGCAGTTTTTGTATGCTATTAAGGGGTGTAATTCTTCAATTGAAATAGGTAACAATTGGAGTCCCCACAGGGGGTCTGTATTGGGACCTATTCTTTTTTACTGTAATAATTAATGACCTGTTCAGTGAACTTAAATGTAAACTCAGTTATCTATGTCGGATGACGCGTCTCTTTTCGCTGAGTAACCCGATATCTGGACGTTCTTTCGAAACAGAGATTGAAAATGCTTCAAACCGGAGCCATTGAAATTGGTTTCACCTCCAACAAATTACATTGCAATCCAGAAAAAAACTCAAAAATCTGTTGCTGAGTTTAACATCTAAAGAAAAGCCTCATCCCTGTAAAGTTGATAGGCTTTGTTAATTGAGTCGAAATTTGACCTGAGGCTCAGCATGTAA
>NW_025787161.1:0-15233 GCF_021130785.1 Homalodisca vitripennis
ACCACCATAGTATATACCACTTGGGTTATCTAATAAAATCTGAAAGTTTTCTATCCCATTTTCTTATAGTGTAATGATATTTTATATTTAGAAAAGTTTTACACTATAATTCTTCGCCGGCTACTAACTTCAATAAAGTTTACAACGGCAAATGTAAGTGAAACTTGTATACCTGTATTGATGGGTTATTCGAATAAAAAAGTTATTCGTTATTTGATAGTTTTTTGCCATACCAATAATCGATTATTTTAAAAATTATTCGAATAATTGGGGTGAATAAATGTTTTGAATAAACTGTTACGGGTTTGCGGCCGTTTGCGTTTTAGTTTTATTCGCTCAAATTATTATTCTTTCTTTGGGGGAAGTATGGGACCTGTTTATTCACTCAGCTGTTTGTAAATGTGAGCTGAACGAATAAATAACACTAATGATTGATCAGTCAAGAAAAATATTATCATTAATTTAATAACATTGTATTAATTTTTTTGTTTTAGATATAGAATATTACGTATATGATATTTAAAAATTAACCTTATATCGCATTGCACTTCAGTTAATAATAATTGCCAAGTTCATGAAATATTGAACTTATTAGTAAATTAATATTTATGTTATTTTATTCGTTAGTAAAATGTTAGAATTGTTTATTTTGACCAGATATGTTTTATTTATTAATTATTTTACTGTTAAGTAATAATGTTAAACAGGATAAACAAATGTTAGAAACAACTTCAGGATTATTACACACATATTTAATTTTACATTTTAAAGGAAATTAATAATTAAAGGCATAAATTCAGTGAATATTAAAATATTTTAACAAACATAGAATATGAACAGTAGTATTGAATTAAAAGTAATTAAAAAACACACTACATTTTTCTGTTAATACTAACTTAGGAAAGCACAAAGAAAGAAAACTAAAGTTTAGGTTTAAAAACCAGCACAAAATAAGTTAAATTATTGTGGAAAACACCCCAAATGGAATGTTCACTCCAAGTTTTGAACGTAAAAAAAATATGTTGTTTATGTTTTTTGGCTTTAATCGGTTTCTCCGATCATTTATTACTACTTGTCCCGCCCCAAAAATTGAGAACAGTCTTTCTGACGGAAAACAGAAGTGGCGGGCAAAACACAAAATTTTTTTTTTGGATGATTGTATATTTCAGGCAGAACATCTTTGTATATACGGCAAAGTGTTCGAGGATTTGCCCAACGTTATTTGGTTGAGGAAGTTCTAAGATAATGCAGCACTATTAGAGCAGTACTTGCAATGGAAGATGATACTTGATTTTCTTTCATTTTCTTCTATCCATTCGAATCGTCCCATTTCCATAGATTTTTGACTCCTTGCAAGTTTTGTTTTTGCTTGCGCAGCATGCTCTGAAACAGTTTCTTCTGTCTCCTGAACTTCTTCAGATAATTTCCTCTGACGAAGGAACAGAGTCTGATTTATTTTTAATATTTAAATTCCAACTCTTCCATGATTAGTTTATCTGCCCTATCAGCATTTTCTTTCAATCCAAAAGAAGTTTTCATTAAATCTCGGATCGTGGCTTTTGAAAGTATTTTATTTTGTTCCCATGCAGAGAAACCTCCTATGATATAACTTCTTGCAGCTTGATTTTTTTAAATAAATGGCAACATCCGTTTTCTGGCAGACAAAGATTTGATGACACATACTGTACGCTTCTGATTAGAGGGAATAACCATAGAAATCGTAGGGTAAGTTTCACCCGATCGTTCTTCAGTAATTGTCTCCATAGGCTGGAGGACTTTAGACACAATCACTTCAAACCTGCCACTTTTGAGGCATCGAGACTTTTGGTAAATGTGGACAAAGCGAAACACATAAGGGTGTTCTTTTTTCTAACAATCTATAGTTTAACATTATTAGAGTGGAATTCCATCTTAGTCGACACATCCTTGTTTTTACTTTTAAAAGTGGATGTTTCATTTCCAGTTTTTGCGTCTCCTTTAACTTGTCTGCGGCCCAAATTGCTACCTTTTAAAATAAGTAACTATGTTTTTAGCCTTCTTTACGATTTCATTGAATGGGTGGATTGTCTTCAATTGTCGTCAGTAACACAGAGATTCAAAGGCTTGCTGTGTGCAAACACAAGGTACGTTGTGTCTTTTTTAAGTGCTTTTCATTGACAGCACATTTTATGTTGGACCCATTATCTGTAACAATTGCTGTTATTTTAAACAGAAAAATTCCATGATGAAAAAACTTTGCTTAATGCACTTGATAAGTTTACGGCAGTGTCGGCTGCCAGGAATTTCCCTTGTTTCAAGAACGACACATTTTTTTTTTTGTTCGTCATTAAAAATGATATGACCCATTGTCACTGTAAAATACGACTCATTTAAATCCGAGGACCAAATGTCCGTTGTGTTATACCAACACTCTCAGTTTCACTAAGCATTGATCTAATTGTTGAGAAAATGTCATTGCAAATACTTTGGACTGATTGTGTTTGTTTATGTCTTTCTTGAAAGGAAGTGTGTACAATGGTTGAAGTTTTTATTAGAGTACTTCTTTTAAAAACCTCATTCTCCACTAATTTGACAAATGTTGCAGGTCTACACCAATCATTTTAACGAAAAGGTGTTCGATCAATAGAATTTTTCTCCGACTGAAGATATATGACGTTTTTTGGGTGACCTGTGTCAGTTTAAGCTGCCGAAGGGCGTTTCTTTAAGGGCTCAGATGGACTCCACAGGGATGTAACAGAGGCTGTAGATTGAGTTGGACTTGCAGGAGGAAGATGGTACGGAGGGTCATTTCTCCACTTTCACAACTAATTATATTATTCGTTTAAATTTAAAAGTGTGTGTGTGTTTAAAATTTTAATGGGACCTCGATGTAGCTAGTATTATTTTGATACTTAAAAGTTTTTTTACACAGCCTGAAAATAACACTATTTTGTTCCTTTTGATCAAAATATTTCCCCGCTTCAGACTTTTTCCTGCTCATTTTGGAAGGAGTCTAACATGTTAACACTATTCACAGCAAATACAGAAAACACAAAATAATACTATAACTTATATCAACAACAAACTTGTTAAATTAGGTTCGCGTATGTGGTCAGACAAAGTGACAAGAAGCTGAACTGATGGGTTGATACTCAAGTAACGTTTTAGTAACGAAATATTGTATAGAGAGCAATATTCTAGGAATGTGTTGGCGAGCGTGGGCAGGGAAGGAGATGACTCATTACCGCGCTAACCGCGCGATACGGGCAGGAGTACCGTGGGATTGGAAAACGTATTCATATTATTCAAACGACTAAAATTTATTCGTATAATTATTCGATTAAATAAACTAAAACAAAAAAAAAAACAAATTTAATTTACGAATAACACACTATTCGATTAACAAATTTATTAGATTTTAGAAACATCACTAGTCAAAACTGTTTGAACAGTGTGCCAGAGTTAATGCGAAGGACACAGGATGGCCAACGTAACTTGGACAACAATTCCCTAGATGAGGAGCTAAAATTTCCCTACTTTAAGGAACTTACCCTATATAACTGAATTTTAATTAGTAGCCGACAAAAAATTCCTTGATTCAGATTTATTTAAAAACTACCATTGATTGAAATGGGTACTCTGTATAACCTTTCAAAATATGCAATGTCTTGAAATATATCAAGACTACTTTAATTGACAAATTTTATTCAAACATTTTTTAAGGTTGTCACCGTCTTTGGCAAGACCGCCGTAAGTGCCAGTTTAAGTGACGGGAATGTTGATGATTTGTTTTTGCGTTACTTTATATCTTAAAAAATATTATATTCAACTGTTATATAATATAGTTAACACTAAAACACTATGCACACCAGGAAACTAACATTTATACTGATAATGGTTATAATAGGCTCTAGTTATCAAAGATACTTTTCGTTATATATTTATTTTGAATGTCTTGTTGTGGTTATTTTTATACTTTGAAATCATAATAGTTAGTACATTTAAAAACGCTCTTTTGGCATGTAAAAATCCGCCTTCTATTAATTGTCTTCAGCTTGTTTCTTACTTTTATTTTCATTACCCATGATGTAGTTTGTTCCATCAAACAGCAAACCAAATTAATTAAGTTTCGGCTGTATATGAAGTAGCATTACTTCGGAAAAAAAAATCTTACTTATAATTTTTATATAGTTCATCCGAGGTTTTACTGTTCAACATGGAATAAGAGTTAAGAAATTCATCTTGAAGTTGTGGTTTCAGTTACAGTTATGGCCAATTTAAATCAGATGTTTTGTTACCGTCCTGATATATGTACTTATAATTAGCCAAAAGGAACAAGAATTATAGAATTAAATTTCTCTATTCAGTGTTCACCTTATAACTTTTTTTTTTACATTTATTAAAGGCCGTTTTAGTTCTTGAACCACTTTGCTAGTTCGGAATCAAGGCAATCAGCTTGTTACAAGTTTGAGTTTATATTCCACCACATTACTGGCCAAATATTCCCCAGATATTAAAAAACAATCCATATATTTAGGGAGAAATTCCCTAGGTTGGCAAAGCTAGGACATTTTTATGAGGAAACTTAATAGATTTTAAAATTCCAATCGTTTTTTAAAAGGTTGATATTTTTAATATGAAAACTAGTTTCCTTCTTAATTTTAGTTCGTTTTAAGCCCTTATTGTATATAATAATGAATACGTTTACCGTACGTTTGCGAAATTGTGATAACAATGCCAGAAAATATGGTGTTTTGGTTATAAAAAATAAATTTGACCAGGCTGAAATTTACGTTTTCCTCAGGTCTACCGCTTATGGCTATCTGTCAGACAGTGTTTGTCATGTGTTTATGATGGGAAAAATGCGGTGTTCACGATCTTTGCATTACATCTCACAGGTTTATTTGTCTGTAGAAAGAGAAGAGAAGACTCCTTGGCGGAGCCGGCGATCCCGTGCGGATAACAATCTTACCTTCGAAATAGCATTACCTGTTTTGGAGTAGTATTCCCATTATATTGAGTAAAAGAAAAAAAAATTAGTTTTGTGAAGTATTTGGCGTAGTTTTTTTGAATAAAAATTATTCGAGAACAACACGGTTATCTGTTTAAAACAATTTATGCTTTTCACTACTTTAATTCATCTTTATTAAAACATAATGGCTTCAACTATATATGATTTATTATTACGAGCATTTGTTGTTATGTCTCCTTAAAAACAAGGACATATTATAAAATATCGCAAAGTTCTTAGTAGATAATTACAAGCTATAATTGTTTTTTGAAACCCCATTTTGGGAACTCGGCTCTGTCAAGAAATCATTCTTTAAATAAGATTTGTAATTTACCCAGGGAATACAAAACGGGATTATCACCTTCCTGGCCTCAAATTCACTCATACCAGAAATAGAAAACTTTAATTAACTTAAACTAAACAAACATCAATAACAATCAAACGATTAACAACAAACAACAACAACGAATTAACAACAACAACAATTAACTTTGTTTTCTAATTTAGTGCATTGAGCGCGGGGCGGGTTTTTCTGTCCAACTAAACATCACTTTGAGGTGACACTCTTACGCCCCCATTGATCACTACCGTCTCAGATAAATAACACATAGAAATCCACTGGAACATGACGTATTAATGGTAGTATTCATGGGACGTCACTGTTGTATGTAATTCAATAGCATTCTCCAGTTTTTATAAAGCATTGTGAGGAATAGGAATTTTTGTCCTATCTGTCGCCTGGAATATACATGTTTTGTTTCTTGACAGGAATTCACAAAACAGACTGCACGTCTAGTCTGGAGCAGAGGCAATTTCGTCTATCTGCCCTCTTTGGTACAGAATATGTAGTGTTTTACTAGTATATTCCACCAAAGAGACGGTAAAGAAATAAAATATATATTTTTTTTCTCTTTGTATTGTCGATCAAAGTTTTTCCATGTTCTCTTCTAGTACTATACGTTACATACTCTATAAATAACACTTCTCTTCTTTTTCTAAACCCAAAAATGTCTTAGTCTAGAAAAGTATGACTCCTTAAATCTTTTTATTTCTTCCTTGGAAAATGTGAGCTCTCTTCAGCGCTCTTAACTACTTCATTCAAGTTTCTCTATTAATCTGAAGCTAGGTAGATCTCTTGCACTAAAAATTTGTAAAACATCTCGGCCTTCATTGTAACTCGCGTTAAACCTTTGTTACATTCGTTGCAAGAACCATAATGTAATGTGTTTATTTTCTCAATTTGATTTAAACCCTTTTGATGTGTAAGTCTCTGCGTACAGTATGAAACAAATTTGACAACACAATATGAGGATTTACATATACTTTTCTAATACATTTTCCACAAGGATTATTTAGACATTTTGGCACCATACATTTTAAATCCTTGTTAGGATTGTAGGGGTATGATAAATATATAAAAGCATTTGTTATTATTGTATATAAACCAAAAGCATTAAGGGAGAGTTCGGAGCGTTGGTTGGTGTCCTATCCTTAACAATGTTAAATTGACTGTCTTGATGAACCTTTTTGAAATAAGTACAACAATACCATAATTCTAATTTAAAAAAAATATTTAAAAGCCTATTCCCTTTCTCTATATTTTACATGGATGCGGTTTTTACTATGTTTTCATAGTTAATAGTGGTTATTACTTTTTATGATTTTTTTCTAAAATTGTACTTTTTTAATCTTACTGTAAATTTAAGTTTTTTAATTCTCTAGAAAATAAAATAAAACTAGTTCGAAAAAATATTTCTCCATACAAATCTAAAAGGAGGACAGTGAGCTAAAATTCAAAACTATTCCAAGAATATCTCATGTGGTTCCTGGAGAAAGGTACATTTAAATGTTAACCTTCCGAAAAAACACAAAAAAAACGACGTAGGGCTTTGAAGAAATACTAGGTTCGCCAATTTAGGTATGCTGCTGGGGCCTTACGGACTAATGCTCAAGTAAGAGTTGTTTATACATGTCCATCCACTTTCTTTCTTAGAGTTCTAAAACCTAACCGCACCATTTCGGTTTGTGTTAACCCCAATAAAAAACACCCTTTTACGTTTTCTTGAGAATTACTTTATACCGTACCTGCTCCTAGGCATTTTTGAAACTAAAAGAACTGTTTAGAATAAAAATAATTCCAATACCCTTGTTGGTAAGCAAATCACGAATATGAAATAAAAACAGTATTATTTTTTTTTTTTCACTTCAGTAAACAGAATGTCAAATGAAAAACCAGCTGGGGGCAATATTACAGGCAAAGGCAATACCAAATGATAAAATTCAAGGGGAGGGGGGGGAGGGTAAACATATAGGCAAATCTAAGGAAGATACCAACTGTACTATAACAAGTGATACTGCTGGGAAGTTGAGGAGTGAAACATTGCGCAAATACTTGTTGAGCAAGTCGCAACTTCAAAAAATTTATATAACATTAAAAAATGTTAGAATGGTCTATAAAATGAATGGAAGTGTCTTGTCTCAGGTAAAATACACTTTAGTAATAATTCGGGGATAAATATTAAAAAAGGAGATATTAGAATCTGGAAAATGGATTTTTATTTTATAATTTTTAGGTCACCTGACACCCCTTAAAAAGCCTGCTTGGAATTCCTTGTTCAGAGAATGAAAAGTATTGCTTCATATTCTTCTCATAATATATTGTTATAATCATTTCGCCTTGAGAAATAAAACAATGCTCAAAATCCTTCCCCACCAGATTAGGCAATGCTTCATTGGGAAGTTTTTTCGGAGGGAAGTGTTCGCTACGTGATTGAGCAGGCAAAAGGATGCAAACACCCCAATCCTTGTCTACTCTGGTTTTTTTTCAGGAATAATTTGTTTGTTCATGCATAACACGGGACTCGTGCAATAGAATAGTGTGAAGGGCATCATCTTTTTGTAGCAAAATTCTTTTGTTTGACTGGATGGTAGTGTGAGGAAGCTCATTTAGCAAATAAATTGGCCACCCGTTGACTTGAAGTCTCAGAAAATGTATTAGTAGATAAATTATCGTATTCAGAGAATTTATGCATCACTCAAAGCACCAATACCACATACAAATGGTTTACTTTTTCCATTGTTACAAAAATTTGAGACTCTTAATACCAAAGAACGTATTTGGAAAAAGTAAACGATCTTCTCCTCTCATAGGGTGTATCCAGGATGGTTGGGGGGGAGGGGGGTTGTAATCCCCCCATTGATAAACATTCAAGGGTTATATTTTAACTTGCGTGTTGTTAAAACTCGAATTTATACTCGTTACTCGAACCATATATCAGTTTTGTCTTGATATTATAACAGGTGACGTATAGTTAAATAAACACAAGATTCCGTGCCCTTAGTAAGTTGTGTTTGAAATGACGAGTCCGTCTGGGACCCCTAGGGGTTTTAAGAAGAAAAAGAGAAATTACAGCCCACCCCCGTTGCGCTTCGATGGCGCTTAAAGAGACAAGACGGAGTCAATGGCAATGAACGCCGCACTATGCTATCATCTCATGAATGAATTAAATTTTTTAACTAGTCACATCATAGTTCTTATCGCTGTCGCTTGTTGGGGACTTATTGGTGTATTAGTGATGAATTGTGTTAATAGATGAGTAAATGAGTACGGTGGTAAGTAGTAACAAAACAAAAGGTACAAAACCCTTACATTCACTGATTTAATTATTATTTAAAAATATTTTCATTTCTTAAAAATGTGAATTAAATTTTGTATGCTTGGTTACTGTTTCTATTTTCTCCAGTATTGTATTCAACAATAGTTCTTTAAAACAAATATTATCTAAATTAGAATGCTTATTCAAAACGTGTTTTATTAGCTGAGTCTACATTACCAAAATGATAAAATAATGGACTTTCAACTCTTGGAAGAGTCAACTTCAGATAACAGTATATTCGGAAGTTTACAATTAACCTTATCTTCATTTAATATTATAATATATTTTAATTAAAATGTTCACCAAAAATCTTTTATATTAAACCCACATCTCAAGAGTGAAAATAAAATACAGATGCTGTCTGTTTTAAATAATATCTGGATTTTGAAGTTCTATTCTCTATAAATGTTTTGTATTTTAACACTATTAAGAACATGTTGTTTTCACATCAGTTCCCCCCCCCCCAACCCCCCCCCCAATCCCCCCCCCCCCCCCCCCCCCCCCCCCCCTCCCAACCCCGGAATCAAAATATATATAATTTCATATATAATCAAAAAATATTATTAGAAAGTAAATGGTGTAACGCTCATATTTAAAATAAACTCGAAGAAACATTCAGGGAAAACAGTATTAAAAATGACTTTTCTAACCCATTTATAACATTATTTAACCTTTGAAAGAATATATAAATCATTTAGATACTAAAATAAAAGAATTGAATTCTTATAAAATGATGTAAATTCAATGTGTCTATGTCTATTTTTGACTAATTTAGTTTATATTGGCTAAACGTTCTAATGTTCTGATATATTGTTTTTATTCAAAACAAAACCAATGCAATGATTAAATAATAATAAAGACGGGGGGAGAGTGTTAAGATGCTATCTGACGGATAAATATTCTCTGAAACTCTTGGTCGACAACATTTAAAAGCCTTAAATAGGATCGAAAAAAAAAGAGGAGTGACCATTGTGTTTTATTTTACTCAAAGGGAAGTCAATGTATATCTATTTTCAAAACAACCCCCCCCCCCCATAAAGAAGCCCCACCCACCCCCCACACCCCCCCCCCACACCGTAACACCCCCCCCCCTCCCACCCCCCCCCAGCGGAATATTGGTTGGAGAGATTAAGATGGTGGAAACCCAGATTGAGTGGATGAACATCTTATATTGGTTGTCATATAAAAATAGTACAGGTACGAGTAATGAATTTAAGTAATGTCCTGTTTGTTACAGTATGAACGCTGGGGTTTATTTCGTTTATACTGAAATGTATCTTTTTAATTAAATTAGATTTACGCCCTTGACACAAAAACACATTTGTCATTTTTAAAAGGAGACATAAAAAATCATGTTATGTTACTTTTTAAAAGAGAATTCTTGAGGAACAGATAAGTTTTTAACCCTTGATCTGACAGTAATGCTGTTTTTAATGCGGGCTCTAGCCATGTCATAAAATAAATTTCTTGCATCGAGGTTATTATGGGATATAATAAACTACAAGAAACAAGATAACTAAAGTCGCTAGTTTATAAAATCGCATTTTATTGGAGATATTTCTGGTCCAAATATTATTATAATAGTAACAAGTAAAATATAAAAATATATGCATTGTATATAATAATATCAATTGTATATAATTTATAGTGTATATTATAGACAAATAAACAAACTTTAAACAATACCAATTATAGCCAAAACAAATTAAGCTAAAAAACATTTACTCTACTTTATCAACAATATCCCAAACATTTGTGCAGGCCACGGAACCACACCACACTTATATTTGGAAGAGGTAATTATATTTTTAATGTTATTACCTAAGACTTAGAGGATAATGCTATAAATTCCACAAAAAATAACACAAACTGTTTTTATTGGGTTATAATTTATTGATTAGTATCTTGGAATACAAAAATATTTCAATCTAACTCATTTATATAAAATAAAATCTTATTATTAATTATATTTTTCAAAGAATTATTCTAGCCCACAACATGGTTTTTATCTTTCTTTTTGGATTTTCCTTTTCTCCAAAGATTCAAAAATAGGCAGTATTTAGGCTGACCCTGACATGCAGGACGATTTTTCCATGCAGCCCTGTCACCAATTCTGTTATCTATTTGGCCTGAGATTGCTAATTTAACCATTGTGGGCGAAGGCACATTGTGTTCTATTCCTACTCAAGTTTGTCTCAGTTTAACATTAGTCAGATAAAGGTAGACTAGATTACGTGGACACAGTATTGACTGAGATTTTTGGTTTTTAAGAAGACAAAAGAAAGGAGAGGAGACTAGATGTTGGCGGTGAGATAATATCACGCTCAAGAGATGGCCATGATGAAGATATAACCACGTTCAATCATGGAACACATTCACCTGGACGATTCTAGACTCCAGCTCTCACCATGACGAGGATGAAATGAAGCTGCAAGCATCAACAGTTGCTGCTGGTTCATGTCCAAAAGTAGAGGAAAATAATTTCAGAAAAGGTCACTGTAATGGACTTGAATATGAGTGAAGCGTGCAATCCAAAGATATTGGCAGTGATGCAGCTGTCGCTTTTGCACATTACATTTCAGCAGATGTAGACATGCTTACTGGTTGCGGCTGTGACGTTCAACAATAGTCTGGAAAAAACCGAATAAGGTACAGAATTTTCTTCCAGAATAACAAATTGACCTACAAACGTACCAAAAGTGGAGTGAGTATTCTGGGTATGGCTTTGTCACAAACAACTAAAGACACATATGAGAATCCTTCAACGGACGACTACAACATGTCCTTGAGTGAGATGACCACGGGACTTTAATCAACAAGATTTTTAAAGTTAATCTGGCTCTCCCAATGGGTTGTGTTAGAGATGGAATCTCCACAGAACTATTTGTTAATGATCTTCAAAGATCTACTTGAAGCAGCTTGTGAATGTGGTGACCTGTGGTGAATTATCAACTGGAACACTTCATTATGAATTGAAGAATCTCAAAGTTTGTAGATGACTTAAGGGGAGTCGGAACGCAAAAAAATAAAATTTATACAATTTTTTTTTATTTTTTATTTTGATTTGTTAGTTTATTCCCTTTAAAAAAATATAACTCTCACAGTTGTATCTTATTCCTAAGTTTCAAAATTAAATAAAAAACTAGAGGGATGTCAGCTGTTTTTGGTCGGAAAACGTGTTGAGAAAGCTGACCACTTCTTTCAGCACATTGTATAGTGCACACTTCTCTATACACAGAGAAGTTTTAACCTCTATGACTTGATTCTTACTCTGTGTTACCTCTAATGTTACTTGACATCTGATTTTCCTATTAGTCTATGTTTGTTGTGAAATAAATAAATAAAAATAAAATTAGGTGACGGTAAGGTCGGTAAGGTGCTTGGGGAAAGAAAAGACTAACAGACGCCCAAATAGACAAATTACAAACATATTATGGCCTTGCAATAAGAAGAGGTGTAAAGAATGTAGAAGAAATGAAGAAAAATATTCGGGCCACCTACTTTCATAAACTCTCCACTAATGAAAATCCTCAACACGGTTTGTGTCCGAAAGGCGTAGACTCGTGGTGTGGTTATGAGAAGGCTAAGGCTCAAGGTACAGTTTATGACCACAAAGATAGCCTACCTGAAGAGATAATGTTAGAAATAAAATACATCTACAGGGCACTAACAAATTCTGAGTTGTTAAAATAATGTTTACACGGACATACGCAGAATCCAAACGAGAGCTTCAACAATGTGGTATGGCCAAAATTCCAAAACGGGTAAGGCTGGATATGTTGAAACTTGGTGTATATGATGCTGTCACTTCGTTCAATGATAGAAATAGTGGCAAACTTGAAGTTTTCCAGAAGCTTGGACTAAGTTTATGTGGTAGGTCAGTGAGTGCTTTGCGCGGAATTGATGAAATTGCGACAGAGGAAAAGTGAGAAAGCTGCGGAAGGAATAACGAAAGAAGCCAGACAAGAAAGAAGAAAAAGAAAAATGGTTCAAAATGAAAAGTATGATGAAGCAGATGGACCCCAGTATGGCCCAGGACTTTTATAAGGTAGACCTAGAGCCTCATTTAGTCTTGTTTTCACAATAAATGCGATTTCCGGAAAGTTAGCATTTTTCTCATAAAGGTACATTTTTCTCAGGAAGTATTCAAGATACAGTACTGATATTTTTTGCACGTAATCTATAGGCTATTGCCAACAATCAGACCCAATTTCATGCAATTTGCAATCTTAGTTTTGCTGCTATAAAACTTTTACCAAACGATTACGTGATTTTTTAAATTGATTTGGAAAAAAAAATTTTTCACTAGGAAAAACTTTTTGAAAATTATCCAAGTTGGGTCTGATTACACAAAATAAGGTAATAAACAAATGTTGAAAAAATTATGACTGTAGCCTAAGTACTTTCTGATAAAAATGTACCTTTGTTAACATGGTGAAGATGGGCGTTCCGACTCCCCTTAAAACATCTGATATCCATGAAGCTACATCAATACAAGAGGTGCTTGGATCAACGGCACACACTCTTTTCCACCTACGTCTAAGACAGTTTTGGAAACATCTGTGGTATCATCGCAATGAGTATATAGAAAACTACAGAATACCAACACCAACAAGACCCCCACTCATCAACACCAGTGTTTTTCAACACAACGTCAGTAACATTAATAGCTAAATACCCTATCAATATTTTTAAAACTAAATTTGACATTGGAACGATTTTGTTCATGTAGTCTGTCAGTAATTCAATTGATTAGTAATTGAGTGGTATTGTAATTTAAGTCCTTAATGGAGTTTTAGAGTTTAGATAATATAAATTTTTTTACAAAATCTACTACAAGTATAACTCAAAATTGTCTGATGTAAAAGAGCCTGAATATGAATTTCACACATACACAGTGTAAAAAACTGCTGTACTAAGATTATTACAGGTTGTAAATATCTTAATTTTAAGAATAAGATGTAACAAGATTCCATTAAGATTCAAAATACACTAATTGAACACTTTTTCAAAGACACTTCTGTTACAAAGCAATGCTCAGGAACGGTTTCCCTCGCAGACTAGGACACTGCATATCTATCACAGACCTTATAACATTTATAGGTACAATTGCATAAGAATATATAAATAGTCATTCAGCATATAGATAGTATTCTATTTAATAACAATGTGAAAAATACATCATAAATGCGATATAAAACTTTAATATGGCTATAACATTATTCCTTAGTAGTGGCAGTCATTTGACTCGTAAAAAGTAATTATGAAACTATTACCATCGAAGCAGCTTAGAAAACGACAGTCTTCATTATCAGTTACATTAGAAAAAATTGTACACTGACAAAATATTAATCAAATTAAAAGTAACATAAATAAATAAAAATGTTACTAGGTTTAGCTCTACATGAGAAAAAAGTTAGTGTTATAAACAAAACTATTTTGCACTAACTTGCAGAAATATAAATGAATGTTGTTGAATAAAGAACTTTATACTATTGTAAAATTGACTTCAGTATAATAAATTTAAAATCAATACTATACCAAGTGTATCTGTGAATAAATTACAATCTAAGTACAGGCACCATAACGAAGTACATATTGTTAACCCTCTCCCGGTCACATTAATTTCAGGCGCTCACGGCAGAACGAGACCTATTAATTCGCGGCGGCGCGTTACGGTGAGCGCTCAGCGGCCTATAAAATATTCTACGACATCAGAACCAACAGGCAAAGTGTGAGATGGCCCAAAATCACTGTAAAATAAATTTGGTTCTGTGTAAGTTATTGTGCGAGACCAGGGAGGGGGCACACGGCCGCATGTTTGTCGGCGACAACTAGTCGTCGGCTCGCCAGGCTGAAGGTCAGCAACATCGTTTGACTCACCAGCACTCTCCGAATCACTTTTTTCAGTCATTAATATATTATCACCAACATCATTCAAATCACCAACACTTGATGCATCACTAATATCACTATACTACACACCTCCCGATCAATCTCACTGTTGCGAAGCGAACACCTAAAATCAGCCATATTTACCACTCAACTACTGCCAAAATAATAGATAATAATTCGTTGTAATGGTTTCAATACTAAGAAGTAGGACTCCATATAGGCTAGAAACTGTAATAGTTCAAATTAATGCCGATGGGAGGCAGCACCAGACGGACACAGTTGGTAATGTAGATCGTGGCGATTCGTGGCGTTTGACCTTCAGTGGCTCGGAGCAGTGCGTGGCGATTCATGGCTTGTGACCGGGAGAGGGTTAATATTACATATTATAATATAGCTTAAGAACATTTTGAACTTTGTGTTGTAACGCAACAATCCATCCAAATAATATAGCATTGTATTTACAATGTACCCAGTCATGTTCTCTCACTAAATTTTTAAAGACTGTAATCTCAGTTGGCAAGTTGTATTGCAAAATTTACTGTCACTAAAGAAAATCAACTTCTATTTAAACCTCAAAACATAGCCAAATAAAATTATTCTTTTTCTTTTCGGTTTTCTCTGTAATATACAGATTTTCAGAAATGTCCATGATGAATTTCAGGTAGTGCCCAGTATTTCATAACAGCAGGTAA
>NW_025787162.1:0-13652 GCF_021130785.1 Homalodisca vitripennis
AAATATAAGATTATGAATTTAGGTCTTACGTATACATTTTGATATAATCATGCTATGTGACTCATGCACAATTAAAATTAATCACGTCATCACGTGATTTTCAAGCTAGTTCTTTTTTAACCCTAACAAAATAGTTTGCATGACTTGGAGTATAAAGTTAATGCACTACTACCACTTTCATTTAAAATGTCTAATATGGTTGTCTTATCTGTCTTAGAAAATGACAAAATACTCACAAGAATGTAAGATAAATTTCAGGAAGCTCTTTGACCTTTAAATTGCTGAAACTGTATACCTCAGTGCTAAATATACATAAGATAATAATTCTTGATATCTTAAAAAAACATTGTGTAAAACCACATCCAAGAAGATTTCATAGCAGGTAGTCTAAATATTTTTTAATACATAAACTACCACAAAGCATTTGAGTATAATTTTTCTGACAATACATAACCTGTGTTACAAAAGTGTGTAACTATAAATACTTTGTTTCAACAGGTAAATGTAGTAGAAACCTCTTACACTCATTCTGATTATATCTCAATTAACCATTGCAGATTGCGCATTGCAGCAGGTTATGCCTTACAAACAGTTATCTGAGGCGCATACAACCTTAGTACTGTAAGATCGTGTTCATAAGCGAAATAATGCCGAAAGGTGTTTAACAGATAGAATCTTTATTGCGGCAGTACGGAGATATGTTTCGTAAAAAAAAACTATTTTAGCTATATTATGAAAAAGTAAGTTCTCCTTACTAAACTTAATTTTTATTGCTATACAACTTGATGCTAAATTAAACAAAAACCAGGTAATTAAATAAAAAGTTCAAGTATGTTGCACTGTTTGGTACCTAAAGAGTGAAGATCAGGACCAAATCTTTCCCCACAATTTATCTCTCCGTTTTATTGATACGTTTATTAAATATTAAAATGCAGTTGACTTAATGTTAAACGTTAGTATTCAGCAGTTTTTGCAAAGTCGTTTGAAGCAGCAAATTTAAGTCAGAGAAAATAAACGGTTTTTTAAGAATATACTAAGAATATTCTTGAGTGTATAGATCTAAATTTTAATATAAATTATTTTTCGTAAAATATATTCTAGGTATTGAAATAATTTTTACAAAAAGTGAAGAATGTTCAAAATTTTTAAGGACTGATTTCACCCAAAATTATTATGATTGTCAAAAATTATTTTAAATAAAATTAAAAATTTTATAACAAATGAACAGATTTCCGTTATTGGGTCTTTTCACTGGATTCATGGTAGGTACTCGCTTTGATGCTGCCTGTTTGATCAAACTAGACTTGCTTGATGCTTTTACGTCTCTATGGAAGACAACCAACTACGAGCGTATATTCTTGCAAAATAAATTGCTATTGGTTTGTGTTTTGTCCTTCTTCAAATAGATAATAATACACACGTAAATTATGTAAATGATATACAATGGTTATTGGAAAATAAAAAGCAGATCGATCTAATGTGTTATTTATACTTAGTTATTTTTTTATACTATCATTTGTAATTAGCAAATAGCATCAAAAGCCATTTTTATATTGTTATAAATTCATAATTTGAGAAAAAATCTCGTACCCATGTAAAAATATAAAATCATATCAAAGTCAAAGGTAATGGCAAGGACGTTTAAAGAAGTGAACACCCTGAATAAATAACGTACGCATTAGGCCAGTTAGCAAACAACAATTACAGTGTAATATTGCCAGTGAACAATGCTTACAGAAATGGAGTTGTTCGTGGAGGAGTGGTTTTATGAACGCTCCTGTCCTAGTGTAAAAACATACACTCTTCACTTAAAAATCTATGTTTGAAAATCTTTTAAGGCCCGCCCAGTGCTCAGTTGTTTAGATTCCTCTATAACAATGTACTGTTCAGAACATGACAATTAAATATTTTAATTACCTCAAACAAGGATGAAGGCCTCGATTTACTTTAATTTTCATATAATTTTATAATATTTATGAAAAATAAGCTTGATAATAAAAGGTTTTTTTAGAATTTATAAAAAGGTATATAAGAGAGGAAAATAATATGCCGACCACTAAGTAATGATACATTGTGAGTCTTAGAATTAAACATTTCTTCTTAATTTCTTTAAAACTTTTAGTGCCAGTAAAAACGCATTTGCATTAGTAGCTGTTTAAACTAATTTTACATACAAGATAGTAAAAGAATGCATTAACGTTGATCTGTAAAAGTTAAGTTCACATATGAGCAATTATCCTTCATGTTGTAATAGTGTTCCTATAATGATTTGTTTGGATGTCGCTAAACGGTGTATGATAATAATAATAATCAAGTATTAAATGTTGGATTTATCTTAAAAGTACTAATTTAAAGTAACTTCTATGTATACTCATCGAGCACTATTCACGGACATAAGGTCTGAGTGTACCAGAGAAGATTTGATAAACCTCAGTATCACGCCTTCTTATAATTAATATGAATGGAGTTATTACAAGGCTAATTTTCTTTCTATAATGTAGAATAATTTATCACTGTTGAAGTGGGATATTCACATGAATCATCTACGGGCAGAAGTCAGACGAACAAAAGAGGGATTATTAATTGTATAACAGCTTTCGTCTTACTGCACCTTGCCACTCTTGTTTATGTTCTTACTTGTTTTTAGTTCCAGTTCATGTAGCCAGCAGTTTATTAAAGAGTGTTATCACATTAAGAATTTTATACCAAGTGTATAGGCTATCCTTTTCTGTAACCTTAATGAGATAATTAATTACTTACCGTAATTACCGCAGATAGGTGGAGATAAGGGTGTATTGAGACTCAGAATATATAATTATAAATACCACCGCAACATCCACTTTTAACTATATGATAAATTTTAATTATACTTTTCTGCTCGGTTTAAAACTATTCATAGCAGTACAGGGCTGTACCAAACATTCACGTAGCCAAAAACACTTTACTAACTGTCTGCTTCAATCTCAGTATCTTTAACAGTAAATATTAAAGTAACGAAAAGAGTAGTGATACATTTTAGCAACGTTATCGTCACGTAATTTTGTTCAACGTTATTCCTGAAAATATTTAATATTGATTACATTTCTTTTTCAGTTATAAAATGAGTTCTGTTTTGCCTCCAATGTAAATTCAAAAATAATATGTCAATAACTTTAATGCTTGTTTCTAACTTCTTTTACTATTAGTTAAAGCTTCAATGTGTGTGACATCAGAAATCATTACAGTTTAATGGCAATAATTTAATAAGTTCTGTTGATGTAATAAAAATATACAAGTACCGAATTCAACATTTCTAATTCATAATTAATATCACACTCAAAATCACGATACAATTATTTTCCGATGATACTCCGAAACAAGATTTTACAATGCATTTCTTTAAATATAAAATTTATGTACTAATGATGTTAAACCTACGTTCAATATGGCTGTTTTCCCACAGTTTTAGTTAAAACTAATTTGAATTTTACATTAATTTCATCCTTTAATTAAACCATTTGAAATGAAATATTAGGTACAATAAATGTAAGCAAAGGAAGGATTTCATTTTTTATGACTTAGTTTTCTTACCACTTTGGCTACCATGATAATGATCTCGAAACAAAATACTCAATACAGTGTTCAGAAAAGTTTGCAGTAGGTATATCCTAACACTTTCAAATTATACTCGTTATTGTTTTCCTTGTTTCCCTATACCGAAAGCCTTATACTTTAAAGTGATACTTCTTTTCAGGCAACTGAAGCTTAAGCTTAATTTCCTTCAATTTATTCTTAGAATCCAAAACCCCTCATAGATACATGTCTCTCAAAATATATACATGTGGTAGAAAGGGCTAAGAAAAAATTTATTTTTTCACTGAAAAATAATAACTTTTAATCATAAGATAATAATTCCTCCTGACAATAATATTGGAGGCCATAAGCATTAAAAGTATAAAATATTCACCACGTGTATTTACTACAGTTAGAAAGCTATAGTAAGTGTTTACCATGATGTGAGATATGCAGTATCAAAGTCAATCGGGATATGTAGTTAAATTAAATGAATTCCACGCTGTCGTTGCTGCGTTACCTGCTTGATTAATTAAATTACAAAAGCCAAAACATTTCCTTTGTTTTTCCTTATCAAATTTTAAAGAACTTTTTGTAATTGTAGTTCACTTCTAAATATTTCTCTGAACATTTTCAGATATATCAACCAAATATATATTACTTTAATACATTTTTCACTTTACAAAATTTACTATTTTACTTAGATAAACCAACTCTATTCGAAGCTATAATATATAGTTAATAATTTCACTGTTTAAGTTTTATATATTATATACAAAACAGATTTATTTCTTTGAATTCTGTCTACAAATTAACTAATAATATAATTGAGGTTCAGACGAAACTTGGGGGTTTCAACCATAGATAAAAGTACATAAAAATATTATCCAGTAAATTTAATTGAACGCGACTCAAATAATTTATAAAATGATACGTATAATTCGTACTTCTAATAATTAATTGAGATTTTTGAGAGTAAGGTCAACATTGTTTAATATTTAACAAAGGTCTAGACTAGCACAAAAAATATATTCTGACGTTCGAAAAATCAGCAGTATCCTATTCGTCTATTATTTATTTAGTCCATCAGGACATTATTACAAACTGTAAATGATCATAGGTTGTATATTCATTGAACGGGAGCTTCTATTTAATTTGAACTACTATTAGTATAAATGTGTATTTTTTCCTTTTGTCAGTAGAATGCACATGCATATCATAGTATTTATATTGTAAACATTGTTTGAAGCATAGAAGGGCAAAGAAGAAAAGATTAAATTATATGGAAATTTAAGATTAATAATCTAGTATTACAATATAATTATAAATTTAGTAAAAAACTAAAAAAATTATAGTTATGTTGGAGTTTTAATATTAATTGAAAATGACGCCATTTTTGTTCGTAATGGATACAATATGCATTAAAATTTAAACAAACCAATTTTTATTTTTAGAGTAAATTAGTATTTTTTGTATAACTCTAAAAGTATTCAAGAATAAATTTGGAATAGTATGTGGTTTTGGGCTTAATTATCTTCATAGATCTGTTTCGACAAGCTACAATGCTAAAATGATCCGAACTCACAGTTCCACTATTATGATATTATGTTTCTAAATCACATAGAATATTATTTAAAATACCTACTTTACGTAATGATTTATTGTATGACATATTCCTAAAATGTTCACTTTGAGAAATTATCGTAGTTTTACGATTACAGGTACAGAAAACAAAATAAAAATTATATTGCATGAAAGATCTATGATACTGTCGATGTCCATAATATAAACTCGAAAGGGCTAACATAAGCATTCAGATAGTAAAGCTGTTAATAAACTACCTTTAATTTATCTACATAAAATAATAAAGGAATGGATAGCTCATCTGACAGCAATGCGCTACGCAGTTCCAAGTAGTCATAGACGACTTCGCCACTAAGAGTTTAATAACGGTGAGTAACATATGATTTCTATCTTTTAAAAGTAAATACAATGCTATATAAGTCTCTTAGATTGTTATTGTGAACAGTATAGTATTATTATATCGTGATACTGATTTTATATATGACAGTGACAATTAAATTTCACATGTATTATAAACAGGAGCCATTTTATCACCAATAGAGACACTACCCACAGGTCATTCACTTGAGGAATATTATAACTTAGAGAATAGGCGTGCAGTAGAGTGTCTAATTGAGCGAACAATGCTAAAATAGTTCTTTTATATCAACACATACGTCTTTTTTTCATAAATAATTAAAAACCTAAATTATAAGCAACCATCACTCACGCGTCTCACGTTTGGCTCAAGAGTAATTTTAATATTGAGGCTATTTCTCTTCCATCCCCTGTATTCTGTAGATAATGTTACCAATTAAAACGATTTATTGCTACCATATATCCATTACTATAAATTTGACTGCTTCTCGAAGACATTGAGCTCGTTAAGCTAAATAAAACGCATCCAGCTAACTGTTATTACTATCTTATTTTACAGACCGTTGATTTACGAGAGGTTTTCTTGAAACAACGAACTAAGATAAGAGATTCAAGGCTTTCATATCCGATCTGACTGAAATTCTGGTAATTGGTAACTTGTAACATTTCCGTACAGTGACAAGTCACCACCTAGTTGTCGGATACGCCTCAACCGCAGTCAACTTCCGGGGGCTTGATTACCGGAAGTTAATTCGATCACACTTGGACATGCCATTTCCTGCTTGTACGATTTCATGATTTTACTTGTAGTATGAATATATTTAAGCTGGACTGATTCGACTATTTTCATTTCAATAATCGAAAACGTTTAGAATGATGGCAATCTACATTATTGAACATTATATTGTAAAGTATGATATGGTGCTACAAGAGATATAATTAGTAATGAATTATATGACAGCCTGTGGTTGAATAAAAATGTTTCTAAATTAATGAAGTCAGATGATAGAATGTTTGCTGCAAATAACACTGAAATAAAATGTTTTAGTTACTGTTATGCTAAGATAAATATTTCTAAATTTTGTTGGAAAGTAAAACTTATTGTATTGGATAATTTAAAATGGGACATTGTATTAGGAAACCCATTTATAACTAATAGTAAACTAATTTTAGATCTTGATTGAGATTCATGTTATTTTAAATTAAATTGTAATGAGAAAGTAACTATTGTCAGACAACAGCCTTTTGAACATGAATTAAATAACATTGATGTAAAAATAGGGTGCACTAGAGCTGAGGTTTAGATACAAAACCTTATAAGGGATTTTCCAAATGTTTTTACTCCAAAATTAGAAGAGGCTCTGGATTTGGAAGTTAAATTAATTCTAAATGACCCCACACCTGTAAATATTAGGCCTTATTTTATGAGCCCTTCCACTGTAAATAAGATGAAAACAATAATACAGGATTCGTGTGACCAAGGAATAATTGAACCCAGTACTTCAGCCTACTTTAGTCCAGCCGTTTTAACCAAAAAGGACAGACTTGTAGTCAATTACACAGAATTAAATAAAAAGTTACAGAAAATTGATTTTTCCCATTGGTGATTTAAATAACTATTATCAACATCTTAGTGGAGCTAAATATTTTTCAGTAATAGATTTAAGAAAAAGTTTTTACAATGTCCATTATCACCTGATAGTCAAGATCTTACCTCATTTAGTACTATATTTGGTAAATATAAATTTAAACGAGTACCCTTTGGTTTACACGTTAGTAGTGCTGTATTGTCCGCCTATCTGGACAAAGTCCTAGACAATATAAAATTTAAATATGTGATAAATTTGTGTGATGATATCTTAGTGTACAGTAAAGACCTTAATTCGCATTTAATACATGTCAGAGAAATTTTAAATAGACTAAGCAAACATGGCTTAACGGCAAACCTAGAGAAAGCAAAGTTTTGTTTTGAGGAAATCTCCTTTTTGGGGAATTTAATAAAAAATAATACAGTTACTATAGATCCCGAGCGAACAAGGAGTATAAGAGAATTTATGCCACCTAAGAACGCTAAACAAGTTTCACTGTTTTTAGGGTATGACCAATTTCTTTTCTAAATGTATTAAAAATTATGCCGAATTATGTAATCCTTTAAATCGTTTAAGAAGGAAAAACGCTAAATTTATTTTGACTAGTGAATGTCACGATTCGTTTTTAAAGTTAAAAGAAGCTATAATGAATCCTCCTGTACTCCAGTTAGCCGATTTTTCAAAAACAATTTGTAGTGATGACAGATGCTAGTGGAATAGCCGCAGGTGGTTGTTTATTACGGGAAAACGACCAAAAATGTATTAATGCCGATAGCCTATTACTCTAGGAAGTTTACTGATGCTGAATTAAAATATACTGTTTATGAAAAAGAAGCTTTGAGTGCACTAATTTGCATAGAAAAATGGCATGAATTTTTTAGAAGTTAAAACCTTTAAATTAATTACAGATAACCAAGCTTTGTCCTATGTCCTCAATCACAAAAGAAAGGTAGGAAGACTTGGCCGGTGGATCGAGAGGATTTTGAATTTACCATTTGAAGTGGAATTTAAAAGTTCTACTGATAATGCGCTAGCAGACGCCCTATCGCGTATGTTTGGAAGCGAGTCGACGGGAACAGCTGATTCGAGTCCCAGTGACCACCTGAACGTTCCAAACTGGAGTAAAAATAGCTTATCGATTTCCTTCTGCCATTCAAACTCCTCCCGAAGGCAAAAATGTAAACAAACATCCAATGTAAAGCCTAAAATAAAGATTAGTAATAAGTGTAATAACAAGGATAATTTGTGGTCGTTAATAAATGATTTGCCATTAGCATTTAAGGACTTAGAGAAGTATCAGCTTCAAGATACAGAAACTCAGCAAATCATTCAATCTGTAAAAAGTAATAGTAATAATTTATGTTATTTTATAAAAAAAACAATTTACTTATGTACAAAAGGAATGTACAAAGTAAGAGTAAGATATTTTTGCCTGTACAGTTAATTGATTTAGTATATGAATTCTTTCACAGTTCTTTAATAGGAGGTCATTTGGGCATAGCTAGAACGCAACGTAAAATTAACCAGTATTTTTATAGACCTGATTTAAACGAAATTATAAAGGCAAAATAAAAGAATGTTATGTTGGTAAAATGAGCAAAGTGTGCCAAAGAAAAATATGAAGGCGAATTAGTGGTCAGTACCATTTGAAGGAACAATATGGGATTGGTTTACTCGTAGAATCTTTTTGGGTCCCCTTAGTGAGAACTAGAAAACAGTATTGTTTATTTACTTGTAGTTGTTGATGCCGATAGTATAATGTCTATGGCTCATCCCTTTGAGGGAAATGTAAGAGTGCTGAAATATGTAATAAATTAGACAGCATAAATTTTTAATAAATGTTATTTTTACCTAAAATAATAGTGTCAGAACAATGCCGCATATTTTACATCACTCTATTTTAAGAAGTTCTTATTTGAGAATAGATTTATTTGAACCACGTAGACTAGCGCCTATATAGGGCAAATGGAAATCAATCACTGAAGGTATATTAGAAATATATCAAACATTATTACGTTATTTATTTTCTATCACAAACTTTCAAAATAATTGGGCCAAGTACCTAGGCTATATACAATTTAAGTTTAAACACCGTCACCAATGAACAGCACAGGTTTTGCTACCTTTGATTGGATGTTTAATCATTACTGTAAATAATGATTTATCTAAATTTATGGTAAGCTAAATGATCTAATTGGTGAAGAATTTATCCAAGGAAACTATAAACAATTTAAAGACGAGCTGTGGCGAATGTAAAAAAGAAGCATAGCGCCATAATAGTAATAGACAAAAATACTCCGAGTCAAAATGTAAAACATCCCTTTAAGTTGCATTCCTTAGTTATGGATTAGAAAACCACACTTTCTAAGCAATAAAGTAGAAAAGTTTTGTGAAAAATTGGCACACAACATATGTAGGAATTTATAGAATTTTAAATTTTTTTAAGCCCCGTAACTTGTATTGTACAACACACTGAAAAATGTTTTAAAGGTTCATATTGTGGGATTTAAATTTAAATTAAAGACATGTTCTGTATGGGAATAAAACGTTGTAGCATCCCTTAGCTTAATAAACCACTTGCTGCCAAATTTAAAAATATAAAATAAAATCCAGGAAGTAGAATTATTGTTTGGTGAATTCTAAACGAATGTTTGAATTGCAAATAAAATATATAAAAAACGAATTTTTAAATTGACTTTTGTATAAAGAAATGATACAGAGTTGATCCTGACTGTTTGTAATAAAGGATACAAATATGAAAAATTGTGTCTGTCTTTTGTTAAGTATGGTCGAAATGCTGATGAAGTTTGTATTTTTTATATATATTTGAAGTGTTATTAGTCATGTATTATGTAAGACGTAAATGATATTGTATGTGAATATACATATTAAGAGTAATGTAGTATTTATAATAAAGGTGAGTACTGGACTTCTCGTGAGGGGTCGTTTCATTTCATCCGTATTCGATCAATAATTGGTAACTTGTCCGCAAGTCTCAGAGTATTGAACGAACCCAAAACACTTATACACAACAAACACTGGTATGGAATGCAAAAAAATAATGAATGTGGCGCCTACCTTGGGGCAAAACACTACCATACACTTTATTCAATATTTAATCGCCTTAAATGCCCTTATTCTCGTAACGACCCGCATATTCTTAAAAGCTGCAACGTGCACTTGATGGGAAATAGTGTGTCCAAAACAACTTTCTGTTTTTGGTCCCCAAGATAAAGGTAAATCAGATGCCGGGGAGAACTGCGATTGGTATGCGATCTAGCGGATTTCATAGGAAAATTCGTGAAACCCCGCGCTATCGTATTTTTATCGGTAGGAAAATTTTGATTTTGTGTAATACATAAAAGGTTGAGTTTATGTTTTTTATTTAGAATATGTTTACAGTAAAAGTAAAGTTGCTTTGACTCTAGGGTGTGAAATCATAAGCAGGAGGGGGATGTCTGTACTCGTTAGTTAGTTAGATTTTAGTATATAATGTAAAAATTTCTCAACATAGTCAGGCAGTATAATTTAATATTTTTTTTATCCAATGTTCCGGAACTAAATTATCGGCGGAAGTAACTTACTAATTGGCAACGCGTATGAAATTATTTTATTCTAACCCTTTGTAGCAGCCCCAATATGTGAAGATCGGAACCTCGAGCCTTGTCAGTAAGTAAAATTTATCTTTCCTGTATTATTAAATTAGCCCCTTTGATGACGAAACATTATAAAATTGAATGTAAACGTAAAGTAAAAGTTGTAAATAGTAATGTAACATTACCCTTGAAGATCTTTTATTTGCCTGATTGAAATAGATACAAGTTGTGGGCGTCGTTCTTCTGACGAGCACGTTGTTGTAATAAGTTTTTTTCTCGTTAAATGGATAATACCGTCGCGTATTTGGTTTTGGCGAGCTCAAAGTATCTCACGTATTCTTTGAGTAAATGGCTACCACTTTTCACAACTTCTTTACTCTCTTATAGTAGTTACCGAACTAGAAATAACCCTTCTTAGGCTACAGCTTCAATGTTCTCGTGCCAAGAGCGCCGACCACCGGGTTGTGAGTCTACACATTGCGGAAGGGAAGTAAAATCTTACACTGTTTTATACTAAGTTAAAACATCGTAGGCATAATTCCATAGAACATTGCGATATTTTAAGCCCACCTATCAGATATACATTTTTGTAGTTCTTGTACTCTAATTTGGCAGCAACGTGGCAAGGCATACATGTAATTTATCAACTAAAAGGGGTGCTTGGTAAGTTTTCCTCTATTAAATTTAACTTATAAGTAAACTTTGAAATTCGAGTATTTATTACTACGACCTCAGAAGTCTCCACCCCTTGTGTTATCGTCATTCGGTAGCAGATTTTGGAGGGTATGGTCAACATTGTTTAATATTTACAATGGTTCTAGACTAGCACAACAAAATCTATTCTGACGTCCGCAAATCAGCAGTATCCTTTTCGTCTCATTATTTATTTAGTTCCTCAGGACATTATTACAAAACTGTAATTACGATCATAGGGTCGTATATTCATTGAACGGGAGACTTCCATTTTAATTTGAGCTACTATTCGTATTTAATGTGTATTTTTTTCCTTTTGTCTGTAGAATGCACATGCATATCATTGTATTATATATTGTAAACATTGTTTGAAGGCATGGAAGGGCAAAGAAAGAAAAGATCTAAATTATATGGACATTTAAGATTAATATCCTAGTATTACAACTAAAAATTATAAATTTAGTAAAAAACTAAAAAAAAAATTATAGGTTAGTGTGGGACGTTTCATCTGACCGCAATGCGCCTTACGGCAGTTCCAAGTGGTTCATAGACGACTTCGCCACTAAGAGTTTTAATAACTGTGTGTAACATTTCGATTTCTATATTTTAAAAGTAACTACAATGCTAATAAAATGTTGCTTAGATTATTATTGTAACATGTATTTTACATGTATTATAAATTAGGTAGCCATTTTATCGCCAATAGAGACACTACCCACAGATCATTCACCTTGAGGAATATTATAACTTAGAGAATAGGGCGTTGCAAGTTAGAGAGTCTAATTGAGCGAACAATGCTTCTAATTAGATTTTTTATATCAACAACATACGTCTTTTTTCATAAATAAATTAAAAAACCTAAATTATAGAAACCATCACTCACGCGTCTCCACGTTTGGCTCAAAGAGTAATTTTTAATATTGAGGCTATTCTACTTCCCATCCCTGTATTCTGTAGATAATGTTACCAATTAAAAACGATTTATTGCTACCATATATCCATTACTATAAATGTGACTGCTCTTTTTAGAAGACATTGAGCTCGTTAAAGCTAAATAAAACGCATCCAGCTAAAAGGTTATTACTATCTTATTTTACAGGACCGTTGATTTACGAGAGGTTTTCTTGAAACAATGAACTAAGATAAGAGTTTCAAGGCTTTCTTATCCGATCTGACTGAAATTCTGGTAATTGGTTAACTTGTAACATTTCCGTTCAGTGACAAGTCACCACCTAGTTGTCGGATACGCCTCAACCGCAGTCAACTTCCGGGGGGCCATGATTACCGGAAGTTAATTCGGATCACACTTGGACAAATGCCATTTCCTGCTTTTCCTATTTCAACGATTTTACTTGTTTGTATAAATATCTTTAAAGTAGTCTATTCGACTATTTTCATTCAATAAGCAAAACCTTTAGAAATATGTTGTCTTGATTGAAAAAGGTTCCGGATGTGTATATTAAACATAAAACCATGCCTCTACAGAAAGCCCATGATGATTGGTGATGGAATCAAGAATGCAAAACGTATATTCGAGGTAAACCATTGAAAGGCAGCAAGTTTAACGAACTAAAGTTCATACCTAACGGTAGAACTTGGAAATACATCATACGAGTCTAAGATCCAGCTGGAGACAGCATTAGGGATCCATATATAAAACCTTTACGCACATGTTGCTTTGTTCCTACTATTCATATTTTCCACAGAGAAAGGACTGCCAGTCAGTTCAGTTGGTGATAAAGTTAGTTTTCTTACAATTGATTTATATTATCACTTTCAAAACACATTAAATAAAAAACAAATTCTAACTATTGTTTTTAGACTCTTATGATTTGTTTAAATATACCTGGTATTGTGTGACATTAATCACGTTTCTTAAAATTTCACATATTTCAACTTTTCCAGTAAAAATAATTAAATTAATTTCTTTTAAATATCCATAAATTAAATTTATTAATTACTTGTAGATCTTTATTAGGTTTAATTTCAGTTTAAATTCGTACACTATGTATAAAATCTGTTATTTTTTGAAGGAAAAAATTTTTTTAGTATTAAACAAATCTAATACTTTTAGAGGAAAAAAAAAGGTTTTTTACGATAATACCTCAAAATTTTAATTAATCCAAAAGTTATAGCTAACTATAAATATGAAACAACCTAAATACTCTTCTTTTCCTTCCGGATCTTGCGGTGGTAAGATTAATAGCATCAATAATAGTGGATGAGAAACGTAACTTTGCCAACCAAAAGAGTCACCAGTTAGGGGGAATTTTTTTGAGCA
>NW_025787163.1:0-14393 GCF_021130785.1 Homalodisca vitripennis
CATTTGTCTGACGGTTGGTTTTAAGTGTGTCAGAATCAGAATCAGAAATAATTTATTTCATAAAAAAAAAGGTACATGAAATAAGTCACATTGGTAAATAAGGCCATAAAATAATAATAATAATAATGAAATAAAATCTCAAATAGTCAACATAGGTTATTTCACATGTTTGTGCAATCTGACAGGAATTCTTGAACATAATACGGACATTTTTCAAGCAAAATAGTTTTAACGTTTTTTAGAAAACTTTGTGAGCTGGTTATGTTTTTCAGGTGCCGAGGCAGCGTGTTATAGAGCCGTAGAGCTGAATAGTGCATGCCTCTTTCAAAAATTGTCAATCTATGGATCGGGTAGACCATATTACCCCTGTGGCGGGTATTGTACTGATGATTAAAAGTGTTCTCTGCAAAAAGATGTGGGTTATTTTTGAAGTAAGTCAAAACTTCAAGTATATAGATACTTGGAAGAGTGAGGAGATTCAGTTGCTGAAAAAAGGGCTTACAGTGAGCACGATTACCCGCTGCAGACATAATGCGAACAATTCTTTTTTGGAATCTAAATACCCTTAAAATTTCATTAGAAGATCCCCAGAATCCAATAGCGTATTTCAGTCTACTGTATACATAAGCATAGTAAATTTAAAGGATAGTTTCTTTACCAACTGCAGGCATTAAAACTCGAAAAGCAAAGGTAATTGAAGACAGCTTTGAGCATAGCGTATCTTTATGTTAGACCAGTTGAACTTGTAATCAATGACAACACCAAGAAGAGTGAAGAAGAAGTGTCAAGGTAAGAAATATATTGTCTGAGAAAGAATTATTCTTTCATACATTTAACCCTTATGATACCTTCTCATTTCAACCCCCGTCATAAATAGCGCGATTACGTTTCTGTTGATTAAAAAAAACTTGTGTTCTGATACTATTGCAAAATTTGCGCTCGGCTCCTGGACTCGAATCAAGTGTAAAGGCAAATGTAAACCAAACGCCTGAAAAGGGGGTCGGTGGTAGCACTAGGACCAGAATTACAGTATTCGCTCGTATTACTGGTAATAGCGCGTAAAATAGTTCGGGTACGTAGGTCTGGAGCACACAGGGTCGCGTTGCTCCAGTGAGACTTCAGTAAGAAAGTGTTATGAAATCCGATGCAATGAATTAATCCTGTTCTGATCGACATCGTTGACCGATTCAACACTAGAAGCAATGCCTCATCCAGTAGCACTCAAATAAGGCATTATTCATCGATTCTCCAATAGAGGTATCTGATTGGCATATATATTAAACCTAACTGGAATTGGGACCTCACATCAAATTAATTCCATTGATAAATATTGGCAGGCATTTAGTTTTGTATCAGATTACAACATACGAGGGGTGGAACTCAGAAAAGTTTCCGAAGCTAACAAAAAGTAACAAAGATATGTCTGAAAAATTATATTTTTTATTTTTGTTGGACACCAGTCTCCCTTGTAACTCTACAACACTTCTCCCAGTTGATGTTCCTATCTTTGATACCCGTCCGGGATAGTACTCGGCATTTTTCCCCTGCAAAATTATGTGTAAACGAAGGGCCTTTCTTGATAACGGATAAAAATCTTTGTCCTCCGGAGCGCAATTTATAGATGAGGGAACAAAAAGAAGTTCGCTTGGGGCTAGATAGATTGGTGAAGGGAGGCGACAATGTTCAAGCGGTCAAACCGTAATTTGTGGAATTAATTTTTGCCCCGGTAGCGTTAACGCTTAGGAGTGAGACGGTACGTTGTCTCGATGAAAATAGGAATACTAACTCACTCAAACGAAAGTGCTATCATAAAAAATCTGCGCTTCCCAAAAATGACTGCTGAACTTTTTTGTGAGTAACTGTCAACGGGATGAACAACGAAATTCAGGTAGATTTTTAATTTTCGAAGTGCGCCCGATCTTAATGTTTAGGTCCCGGAAGCTTTACATGAACCACACTTCGCAGACCAGACACTTTGTCACATTAGAAATGTCTAAAATGATAGTAATCCGTTGTTATATTTATAAATTTATTTTTACTGCGCGAACCCGAGATTTTATTTTAAATTTATATAACCATGATTCATTTATTGATTTATTCAATGGGTTTTACCCGATAATAGAAGTCATGTAGCAATCATACAGGAGAAGACTTTTAAGACTGACAATCCACAATTTAAAAGGATAAAAGGCAAAAAAACCAAAAGGAATAAAGGACAATCTACATATTTTTAAGAATTATACAGATATATTTTACATCCCCTGGCAGACAAAAGGAGAAATCTGTCAGCCAAACCTGACTGATAGACTTTCAATCACACTTCAGCTTAAATTCTCATGGTATATGGTCTTCCATTAAACTCATTCTTGTCTATGTAGAAGCTTTTCATTGCAAAATGTCAGCTTCATTTCCAATGGTTTCCATGACACTCATTCTTGTCTATGTAGAAGAAGCTTCATGCAAAATTTCAGCTAAATTCCATGGTTTCCATGAAACACATTCTTGGTATATGTAGAAGAATGGCTTCATCACAAAATTGTCAAGCTAAATTCCATGGTTTCCATGAAACGTACATTCTTTGTCCTATGTAGAATGCATTCATGCAAAGATGTCCAGCTAATACTATTTTCCAATGGTTTTCCATTTGAAACCTCATTCTTGTTCTATGTAGAAGCTTCATGCAAAATTTCAAGCTAAAAAATTTCCATGGTTTCCATGAAACTCATTCCTTTGTCTATGTAGAGCAAGCTTCATGCAAAAAATTTCAGCTGATTTCCATGGCGTTTCCATGAAACTCATTCTTGTCTATGTAGAGAAGCTTTCATGCAAAAAAAATGTCAGCTAAATATCCATGGGTTTCAATGAAACTCATTCTTGTGTCTATTGTAGAAGGCTTCATGTAAAATGTTCAGCTAATGTGCCTCCATGGTTTTCCATGAAACTCATTCCTTGGTCTATGTAGAAAAGCTTCATGCATAAAATTTCAGCCTAAAATAATTCCATGGTTTCCATGAAAACTCATTCCTTGGTCTAATGTAGAAGCTTCATGTTAAAATGCAGCTAAATTTTCCATGGTTTCATGGAAACTCATTCTTGTCTTGTAGAAGCTTCATGCAAAATGTCAGCGACATTTCCTGGTTTCCATGAAAACTCTTTTTTGTCTATGTAGAAGTTAATTTAAAGTCTGAAGCTTAATTTAAAGGTCTATAGATGAGATATTTATTTCGAGATATCTTGCCACAGAACCTGATTCATTCATATATCTAGGTCATTGAGGTTGTATTTCATAGCAATGTTTAATTAAATTAATGTATCCGGTGGTTATTACAACAATGCAAGAACAATATCGACTTTCAACATTGACTTTCTATCTCTACTCATTTTTTTTTTTCTTTTTTACTCTATGAAATTGAAAGGTCTACACACACCAAAGTTTACTCAACGATGTTTGTAATCTGTTGTTAAGGTAGTTTAGGACTAGATGTATTAATATGCCACTTGTTTAAAATTGTTATTCCACAATGGTTTCTTCTGTTATTTCCTCGTTACTTAATGAAAGTTACCCTTTAATAAACATATCAGCTTACGGTTCAGACTGAATTCTCATGGAGTAGGAGTGGGTAGCCATGGAAGTTGAACAATGCGATGGACGTTACCAGCGAGTGGGGGTATTTTTTTTTCCCCCCCCAATGGTGGTCGCGGACCCTCACACCCGACACCTTCCCTCAAATATGTCATAATAATTTAGTATTACTGACATGTAAATGGCTGAAAAGGATCGCTCCTCCAAGGAAAGGAAGATGAAACGAGTGTGTCAAGGGCCTCCTTTAAGGAACAAAACTGGGTCCTTACCCTCTGTTCTGACCACTATGAGAGAATAGTCAGGTCAGGAGAAGAGATGGACAGTCTGAGAGGACGGAGAGGAGGGAAAGAGGAACTGGACGCTGGAGAAGGAAAGAGGAGAAGAGGATGGGGAAAATGTAATGACCACTCCCCACCCCCCAGTCCCCCCCAATGTTTTCCTGGCTACGTTTCTTGGTGAACATGCATCGTCCATCAAACTCACAAGTGCTTCCTATAATATGAATGGATCTACGAGTTCAGGTTTATAGGTCAGTTCGTTCTCAAAATCGTGTAAGACAGGATAGACCAGACAGACATAAATGGAATTATTTTTCTGTCCCCTTCGAGTTAATAAGCCTTTCACTAACGCTCAGCCCCATCGAAAGATCTGTTTTTAAAAACCAAATATTGAGAATTATTTTTATCGTTTTGGTTGAGAATCTAGGTACTTTTCATTTACAAAAGGAAAAGTCAAGACCCCCTTAACCTCGTCACACCCATCCTCAAGGACCATAGGCCATGTGCGAGGATTGGTATAAACGATGTGAACGAGGGGAAGTCAGTAGGCCTACAGTTCAAGGTCGACAGTGAAGTGCTGATGAAAAGTATTTCGGTTTCAAACAGGATTCGAATCAAGCCTTGGTTCATTCTCTTGTACACCAACACGCTGCATTGTAACATGGAAACAATATAGGAACAGGTATCTAGATAGAGGAAGTGGAAAAAACAGTTATGGAAAGATGGTTGTGCCATAGACGCTTCTAGAAACACCTTGAGTGATCGACAAATATAAGCCAAGGTTATTCCCGAGGAGTGTATAATTTTTGGAGAGGAATGGCTGATTGCACCAAGGAAAGAAGAAACCAGTCTTCTGGCCACGCGGAGGCCAGGTGATCTAGAAGACATTGATAAATAACTGGTTGTTCTCGGAGACCTCCTGGTGCCGCAAACTATACCTTTCACAGTTTCTTAATTAAAAAAGCGTAATTTATTTTAGATCACTAAAATCCTCCTGAAAATAATTCTTGCCTAGCCCTAAAAAATTCAAAGGTACACTTAATTTAATCTAAAAAATACAATAATTCAATATTACGTAAAATACATTGGGTTTCAGTGCCGTGTGTGTATTCTTCACTATAAATAACTTCCAGTAACATTTTCAAGCCAGGTACAGTTAGTATGACTCCGCCAACTATCCTAACTAATATTATAAATGCGAAAGTGAGATTGTTGTTTGTTACGCTTCCACGCGTAAACTATTCAACCGATTGTACTGAAAACCTACATGCACATTCTTAGGATCATTGGTTAACATATAGGCCTATTCTTATTTCGAAAACTCCTCCGAGCTATGTACACTGCAAAAATCATAATAATAATAAAAAAAGGAAAATAATTGTAAATTAAATTAATTGACTAATGTATTAATTTGATTTTATTAAATTTAATAATAAACCCACTAATATTATAAATACGAAAGTTTGAATGTTTGGATGTTTGGAGGTTTGTCCTCGAATCACGCTGAAACTGCT
Organism: Homalodisca vitripennis; assembly: GCF_021130785.1. Classification (NCBI taxonomy): domain Eukaryota; kingdom Metazoa; phylum Arthropoda; class Insecta; order Hemiptera; family Cicadellidae; genus Homalodisca; species Homalodisca vitripennis. The sequence goes on from NW_025787163.1 coordinate 5,376, forward strand.
ATACGGATTGTGCTGAAATTTGGAACAAGTAGGCCTATAGCTTTTGGTCTGAATTAACATTTAGAGTGCTTTTTACCACCCATAACACATTCATTTCACCAAATAAAGTCGAATTCAAATTGAAAAATTAGTTTGTTTACATTCGAATGTTATGATAAGAACGAAACGTATTTTGACAGCTGTTGACAGCTATAGATCGACAAAATTTCTGAAACATCTGTTTACATTTGAATTTTATCAATAATAAGTAAACAGTGCTTGATCGGTAGTGTAATGCAGATAGTAAATAAAACATTAATACATAAATAAAACTCCAGATTGCGCCAGTGACGAATTAAAATCATCTAATGCATTAAATACTGTTATAAAACTAACCTTAATGAACAAAGTTATGAATGTTTTCACATAAGTTACTTTAAACTGGTGGGCTTCCTTGACATTATGATAATACATTTTAACAATGACTTACGGAAAAACAGAGAAATGAATACTAACATACCTTAACGATTCATTCTTTCCCTGGCTACAGTCCAAAAAACAAGTGTAACGCAAAACTTTAATAACGATTATTTTGGAATGTTGCATAACCTTAATAAGGATTTCCCCCTTATACCGGAAGTACATAAGAAGTAGGTAGGACTTCCCCCTAGGTCGTAATAGGCTTTTCAGTCCTAGCAAACTCAACTATGTCAACAGGATATTGACCAAAGTAGATTTCCGAGAACTAGATAATCGAACGTATATACAATTTTATTGAGGCAATATGGCAAGTTAAACTGTAAAATATAGTAGGTAAGTGAATTTAAATGGCCTTAAATTGCACTATTTAATCAAAGTAGGCATCTCGGTCCTACGTAATATATTATATAATAATATTTCTTCTTCGTCAGAACAACAAGGCAAACTCTACTATAGTACTGGAAATATCTTAGACCTGAAATATATGACAAGGACTGGAAATATACGCTTTTTGACCGAAGTAAGTTTCCGAGACCTGTGTGATCTGAGTTTTGTGTTTTCTTGATCGGGATGACAAGGCAGATTCAGCTGTGACTTTATGTATATAATTAATTAGAACCAGAAATGCTCCTACACGTGCCAAACATGATACAATAATTAAGTTAAACTCTGATACTATTTAACACGAACTTAAATAATATCTACCTGATGTATGCCTACTTACGTTTTAAAATTTTTATAGGACTCCCATCATATTACATCATAATTGCTTTTACTAAGTAATATAAGGAAATTGGTTCTAAGATTGCGTGCGTAGCCGCGGGTAACAGCTAGTAATTTATAATTGCAAAAAAGTCCCATCTTAGTCTCTAAAGTTGCATTACAGCAAACAAATATTATTAATTTAAATTTAACCAACTGTTCTGTGTAAACTTTGTTTTATGACAGAACAACCATATGTTTTACTAATTTTTTTAACATTTTATTTATTTACAATCTGTTCAATTTGAGAAGAACAATAAGTAAATATTATATACAGAAACAAAATTAACAATTAAAATTGAGTTAAATGTTAACCATTGTTAACACTAGCATAATTAATTCAAAACCCTAAATGGTAGATCCAGGATAGTAGTTCGGTGGAGTCTGTACCGGTACACCATTTTTAGAATTATCAAGAAGATTTACCGCCAGGTGGTTTGGATGATCTTCTAATCTTGAAAAATAAATGCGACTGAATTTGGTAAATTCTTCTTTGACTGTTGGGATGTTCAAATCTCAATGTAAGGTTTTATTGATTAATGTAACCACTATTTTTAAACTTATTACATTTGTAGTCAAAGAGGTTGAAATGAGTTTACATCTTTTACTATACTTATACTTTTGTCCTCAGTTTTGATAGGTTCTATAAACGGTTAAGTGTTACAATTCAAATAGTGAAGAGTAAGCCTTTTCAAATATGTAAAAATACTATACTTACTTTTTTTCTAATTGCAGCCTTTTGTGTTTTTAAAACTTTTGTGTTTAACGGTTTATTGGTTTTGTCGTATTATTCGTTGTTCTCTTTATCGTCAAAAATGCAGAACGTTTTGGATGATCATTCCTACACGCCTGCCTAATACTCCGCCAACGTGGTTGAAATCGAAAATGTAGACATGCTGTTGTGATTGGTCTGAATTGCAGGTTTGCTGCCATGAGTAAGAAAAAAGAAACATTCGTATTAACCAAGAAACCAAGATGAAGAAGTCAAGGCATGGGCCGGACTCACCTCCGATTCTAGTGAATCAGCAAAAGTAATAACAAAGACACCAATTATTCATTCCCGGAATGAAAACAACTAAAACGCCATCCAATAATTACACCCAATGTTAAGAACACAAAGTCTATGGAGCTATAGAAATTTTATCACCAAACATGACTTCATACAAATTCATTAATCAGAACAGTCCACACCCCCAGATTCATAAAGACGTATTTGAAAGTTTCTAAATGAAAAACAGGAAAACTTTCATACCTATCAATCAAAACAAGATAGAGCCTATAGGTCTATTAAAAATTAACTTGAAAAAAAAAATTAATTAAAGGTAGGAATAAAGTAGGCATTTTAAGGCTAAATAATCACTGTCTTTGTTCTTCATAGATCTTGAGTCTAACAAAGAAATTTTTGAAGTGCAATATTTGCCTAATGTTCGAGTGAGTTTCCAGTCCGTGACTAAAACATTGTTCAGTGCAAGCGCAGACAAAAACTTATTGCAGACAACCGCTGTATTAAATGTGGACAAAATGTTGACAGTTATGTGTGACATGCCAAATATAACACCGGCAAAATTGTGCTCTTTGCTTGACAATCATCCTGCTAACTGCAGAGATCTCTCTACAAAGGCCTCCAAGAAAAAAGAATTCGTCAACCTATACAAAAGAAATTACAGTAACCTGCTCATAACGTAGCTGTGGTAGGACGGTTTCATTCACTTGAATTTTTAGTTTAATTCCAGTTCACCTTCCTTTTATTGTAGCATCTGGTATCTGACACTGTCTCAGATTTGATTCTTGGAATCTGGAGTCATGTTCGTGTACCTGATGATACAATGAGACTACACGATAGGTCACAAGATAAGTCTCGTTATTAGTCACAAGATAGTCTAATGACTTATCTTATGACTTATGGCGTTTTTTACTTATCTTGTCATTATGCTCAGGATAAGTGTTCTGAGCATTTTAGCAGAACACTTTACCTATTTATAGGTGTCTCTATTGGCGAAACGATGTAAATGTTTCGTCTTGAGCTTCTTCGTCGTCGACTTTCTTTGGATTTCTTCAGACGAACATGACTCCAGATTCCATGAGTCAAGTCTGAGACAGTATCAGATACCAGACGCTGTAATAAAAGGTAGGTGAGCTGAGGCTAAACTCAACATTTAATTGAATCAACCCTTCCGACCATAGCTACGTTCTGTGTAGAAAACTCGGTTGCTCCACCGTGCTTAGAGATTGTGTCTATCACATCGTAGTGCACTCAATTGTGTACCTGATGAGACAATGAGACTACCACTTCACCTATTTATAGATGTATCTGATGTCAAAACTATGTAATGTTTCGTTTTGAGCTTCTTCGTCGTCGACTTTCTTTGGATCTCTTCAGACGAACATGACTCCAGATCCTAGGAGTCAAGTCTGAGACAGTATCAGATACCAGACGCTGCAATGAAAAAGGAAGGTAAAATGAATCTAAACTCAAAATTCGACGCGGAAATGTTGGTCAACCTGTTGCCAACACCGCCAGCACACTTCCTCAACAACCAGTGAGTGCACATCACATAACATGTGAAAATTATACAAACATAAAAAAAACAAGTACTGATGAAAATTATGATAATGTTATTGCAAACCAGGTGATCCCTCAAAACTCTAATAGTCCGTCCTTTTGGCTAACGAAATTCAGTTTCCTTAATAAATTTAAAAGTATATAATGCATCAGTCACAGCAAATATGTACTCTTGTAACCTATTAACAACATTCGTTTCCAAATCAAACAATTAGTGAATTCCACGCTTCAAATTGGTTTATGGAATGCTAACGACTTGATTAGACATTATCGAGATACCAAGCTATTTCTAAATCAGCATACAATTAAACAACGCGTTGATAAAGGCAATTATAATGTTCCATGTATTGTGATGAGTATTCCACAGAGTCCGTAGGGTCTCCCTTTTACCAGGTCTTATTCGAGTGATTTATGTTTTTGCCCCAGCTTCATCGAGAGCAAAATATCCTTGACGCTCAATCCTAACGAACCGAGTTGATTTCCGCCCTACTTCGGTGCCAGAATGGTTGAATAAATCTCCTAATAGATTACCATAATTTTCTCAACCATTCGATACACCCATGCGATTATTTTGGTTTATGCCAGCCAACGTTCAACTTGCAATTGGGCAGAAAGGTTGGAAGAGACAACGTCCCTAACTAACTAATTTAAAGGTCCAACGTCCTTTCATGTGCCTCGGTCCTCGGTCCATGGACTCAAGGTCATATCTAGAGATTGCGAGTTGAAGGCTGTACTACCCTCCTCATTACCAACTAAAAAAAAAATTTTGGACATTTTTTATATTTTTGTTATTTTTAGAATTTTATAATGTTTTACCCAAAGACCAATAAAATAAAAATAAATTTTTTTTTATATGTTTACCATACAGACGTGGCTGATGTCGACTAAAGTAGACAATTTTGGAATATAGGCATTACAATTTTGACCCATCGTATCGAGTAGTATTCCTTTTATAATTGTACCAAAGGAAGAATAATCAGCATAGAAAGATAAAGAAAAAAGTGTTTATTAAATGTACAGTATACATGTTTGTAAATTACAAATGTGTTTATAGATCAACTTATGAAATGGGAATTTTCAAAGCTCGTGGTACCCTTTGAAGCAATTTCGGTTTTCCTGTTGACACAATTAGACCTTGCATGTTGCGCACTGAACTCTCGCATCCATTTAAGTTACATCCTGGGAATCTACAGCGGTTCTTCTTAGCAGGGGTAGGATATTCTCCGGTAAGTGTGAGAACATTTTTGGTTCGCCAGTGCAATCTGGTGGCTGTGCCACTCTTGGTTGCTTCCTTGGAGGGGGTATAGAGCAGACATAGTCAGGGTCACTGTCATCAGTTTTCACCCTCCACTCAACATGTACGTGAATCAGGGAAACTCAGCGTACTCACTTTTTGAAGCCCATTAATTCTAGCATATCCTTTTTTGGTGTACCCAGGGCACGCTGATCCCGGCGGTACTCAAATCCACCCCGCAGCGATTGCAAAATCAAAGAAATGCATGATTAGTCTTACCGTACACTTGCTAGACCTAGCTGAAATGCGGTAAACACCCTTATTAAAGCGGTCCAAAAAGTCCACACCTCCCCATTTGTGAGTTGTACTGTCGTAACAACTAAAGGTATTGTTCACCTCACATCGAAAACTCTTCTTTTTTTCTACACCATCTTCCTGCATGTTTCAATTGGGTTCCAGCGCCCTCTTTACTTGATATGAGCAGTACTGCAGCTTGGGTTGTCAAACCATTTCACACACCACACTTATCTGCCCTTCTGACCTTACACTCTGGTCCACAGACCCTCCGCCCTCTCTCTTCATTATTTTATCCCTCTTTCAATTTGGAATTAGGGGGGGATCTCTGTTTTTGGAGTGTACCCGGTTCCTGTTGCCTCTCGTTCTGAGTGGAGCAAGATCCCTAGTAGTTCCTCGGATGTAAAGTATCCTCACTATCCATGTAAACTGGAAACCCCCTGCGGGAAAGTTCTCAGCAGCTTCATGACTGCCTTACCACCAATGTTAAGTCTGGAACAGGATGGATCTTCTACAATCGTGGTCACCCACCCCTTGCCATAGTAAAAAAATAAATCTAGAGGTTAATCCATCTTGAGCAGCTGCAACAAAAATTTGAATCCCACAAGGATTTGGCTTGGATTTTATCACTTGTCTTGCAGGACATCGACCCCCCAAAAAGGTACCATTTGTTCATCTACCTGCTACGTTTTGACTTCTATTATTTAAAAAGACACCCAGTTCGGACAGATTTTAACTATAGGATTAACTTTTCCAAAACTTTGTAGCTTTTTTTTCATCCTGAGGCACTTCAATTTTGTAAACAAACCTTCAAATTGTTTTCTGATGCAAAAAAAAAGGTCCCCGTGGTAAAATTGATGCTAACGAGGGTACCGCTTGGTCTTAACATCATAGTACATCCTAGTTCGTGGGATACCCATAATCGACATTTTGGATCGGCTGCAAACCAAAAAACTTTTTGGTTTGGTTCAGGACCGGAAATTAATGGACGACCTTTGTTTTTCGATGTAAGTGCGATTTGTTTGGTTTAGTAACCACATTGAAAATATTGTCAGGAATGTACTTGCTGACGTAATCTTGAGGAGGTATATTGAGTGCGTTTTTTTTGATTTATTTCTTCTTAAGCAGGAGCAGGATGTAGTGGATCAAAACTAACCTGTTTTTTTCCAAAAAGTTTCTGTTTGGCATTGTAAGGTTTCATCATTTTGCTCCGGAGTAAGTTACTTGAGTGTGAGTGCCAAGCTGGTTTACTGAAGTCACACTGGATCGTCGGGAACCCCCTCTTGGTTAAACCATGCGTGTGGAAGGTTCCGATTGCAGGATTTGCCACCACCAGAGTTACACCACCTGTCAACACACATTACAAAAGCAATGTCTCTGTTACTAACATAAATTATTAAGCATAGTATTCAATAATAAATTTTGGCATAGCCCTATGTTGTAAATACATCCAAATATTTATTGAATTTACTAAAGTTTGGAAACCCCAGGTTAAAATAAATTTATTCAAATTTTAGAGTACCAACCAGATAAAATATGTAACCTAAAAACGTTTTGTCACCCTGGTTTGAGAAATATGGGTTTGTTTTTTTAATATTATTTTAACGTAAAGCCCAAAGTAAAATCATACCTTTCCGAATCACTGTTCGTCTTCATAGAATGTCGTCCTCCTGCGCATTTGCTGTATAGGATCTTCCGGTTCAAAATCTGGATCAGCATCTTCATCATCACTGATCACTAGATCACTAACGTCTCCATTTAATTCGTTGTCCCACAAAAACCTTCAAAACGACTAGAATCTAAAAAAAAAAACCAAAGAATTATTGTCAGCAAAAATCAAAATTCTAGTGTTTAAATAGCACAAAAAAATGAAAAAAAAATAAATCATAAGTTTTTAAAAAATAACATACAATGTTAATTTATCTCAAATAATAACATCTATTTTGTTGTTAGAAATGAGAAAGCAGGAACAGTAAACATAGGTTGTTTAGTTTGTTGCTGATTGCCCCTGTTCCAAATGTCGACTCTGGTAGACATACAAGTTTTCTAACGTTACCAAGGCAACCAAAATCCATAAACTAATCAAAAATATATATCAATGTCCTTCCTTAGACCTTAAACAATACATGTAGCCTAGATTGATTCTAAGAATTTAACATTTTAGTAATACAAAACAAGCACTTACATGGACGTAGTCGCACTGAACGCGACAATATCGCCGGTCGGAACATTTTCCAAATGATGTGATGATGACCAAACCTCAACAATAACAACTGTCAAGAGTATCCAGGTAGAGTGCTGCTACCTCTAGGCAGTATAATGAAACTACTCGCAAAGCTGCCAACCTATTTTTAACTCGTAGAGAAAATACCCTACGACACAATGTATTATTCCGACTGTGTTCGACGAATGGAACGAGGAGGCTACCTGTGGGCTGGTACTACCCCACAATGACAACATTAAACTACTTTTCTCTCTTAATTTTGGTAGTAGAGAGAACGTATTATATTAACTTTTATGCACTACTATGTTACGCTGCATTACTACAAAGCACATAACTTCAGATATACAAGTTTGTGCACACAATTTCAAAACTAATAAAAATACTAAATAAAAAGACTTCGCAAAACAAGTAATTGAATTATAAATATATTATTAAAAGTAATAAATCCTTTTTATAATACATAAAGTGCTTACAAACTAACAGCCTAGCAGTTCCTAGAGTACTCTATGCCAATTTATGACATGGACACTTCTCTTAAGAAATTACCCTGAGAAAGCTTTCACAATCTGATAAACTTAAAAGGAACGATTTTAAATTTTTAAGATATACGTTTAAGAGAGACGTTTAATTTCTAGTTCACAACGTTTAGAAAACACCCAACCGACCAACCGTTATCAAGATTTTAAATCTCAAAAAAAACTCTAATGAGGTAATAAAATAATTAAAGTAGTAAAAATTATTTCGGTACAACATTCGGAAAGAATTATACTTCCCCAAAATTCTAAATGCTACAAGTAAAGTTACAATTTTTACAACAAATTATCCTTATTTAAGAACCTAATATTTATTTATAAAACAACTCAACTTCTTTGTTAGTTTTGAAATTATTTTATTGTTTACGTTTGAATGATATATAATATTTTTACACGCAAAATTAATAATGAGCTTTTTATTTTTATTTACATATGTGCAAATAAAGTATTGTACGATTAAAACGGTACAAATTTAATGTTGTCTTTCTTTTCACTTCGCTGCTCTTCTTTATTCACGAAATCCATCACGAAAGCCGTGTCTTCTATCCCCAGGAACCGTTAATCTCTTCTTGTGTGCCTAAACCTATACCTCACTCTTTGTCTATAAGCACGAACGAAGCCAGAAGCAATATTCTCAAAGTGGCAGATCACACTTAGTTTCTAAGTGCTGTAGCATATTGTATTGTCCAGTCATCCCCACGAAAACCGAGGGGATATAGCATTAAGAAGGCTCATGCCATGATTATCAGTTGAATATGATGTAGTATTTTACATACTTTACATATACTTCGTAAGGCTGCAAGTTATAACCTTACACATCCCTGCGCGCGACAGCGAATACGGAATAATAGTTACTTTTTGAAGTAACTGTTTATTTTTTGTCACATCAGGAGGATGGCCCGATAGGAGTCAGAATAAAATCTTACATGAAAACATTGGTCCATCGAAT